>NW_005054328.1:5306697-5326672 GCF_000277835.1 Geospiza fortis | reverse complement strand
GAAAGAGCAAAGGATCCCAGATCACCTTCTGGAGACTATGGAGAACAATGTAGCAGCTCTACACTCAATTAAGAGGTGTTTGGACTTTGCAATTAGAGGAGCAAGCTGTAATGCAGAGCTCATTTCACAGTCTGCTGCTTGTAACTGCAATAAAAGCATCAGGGACTGCTCAAAGGCATATCTGGGTTTGACTTCAGCAGCGCTTAACCACGCACAAAGCAAATCCTTGCAGCAGTGACTGTTGCTACAGAGAAAGTAAAAAAAAAAAAGAAGCTGAATATGCTAATATGCTAAATACCTGAGAAACCAGCTGGCAGCTCTGCAGCTGGGGTTATGGCTTGGTACTGTAAGAGCCACTACTCTCATAGAGGTAGAGCCAGCCCATGAGAGTGTGGTGCTCCAAGGTTCTACCAACTGGGATCAGGGACATCCCCCCATCCCCTGGGACAAGGCAGATTGCCAACATCTGCTGCACCAGCAAGGCAAGAGGTCACAGCTCCTGTGGATGAAGGATGGCAGAGGGGACGCACTTCCAACATGCAGAAGGATCTCAATGACATGTTGGTGACCACTGTAGCAGAAATTAGACAGAGTTTATTGGTATGGAATTTAACAGCTGTGCATTGTGGTGGTGAAAGAATCCATGCTAGATGTATGCAAGCATAATAAATCCAGGATAAACAGAAAATCAGACAGCTATGGTATGATTGTGTAGCTTGTCACTGTGGGAAGACCTACCATGTCCAGACAGTTTATACTATAGCAGCATTTTGAATGTGAAGTGCTGATGCTACCAGACACCAGACAAGGAAGGCCCTGGCAGACCCCAAGACTATTGATCTGGGCTGTTGATGGCTGCTTTGAACAGAGCTCTAAGGCTCCAGAGAACTGGTACTTTTCTCCAGTGACTCTTCTAAAGCCAAATGCCTCAGGTGCTCTCAGAAAGTTTAAATGGCTCGGGCTTGGATCATTCGGGTCAGTCTCTCTGACGTCACATTGATAATGAACTAACTCTCATTACTCAAAAGAATAGACCTGAAAGAACATAATTTTGGGAACCATTGCTAAGGCAATGAGTCTCATGATGGAAAAGCTGGATTGTGTCACTGTAGGAGCACATGCTGTCAGCCACAGGACCTTAGTCTTTCACTTGTGCCTGTGGTTTTCACTGGGTTTGTGCATAGCAATTGCTTGAATATGGAAAGAGAGAGACTGTGCATCCCTCAAGTGCCTCATAGCCCCTCAAAGTGCATTTTTGGGTACAAAGCAGCAGAAAAATAACTAAATTTATAGCCTTCCTTACACCATATACCCCAAAACCAAGGGTCCTAATCAGTCTATTTCATCTCTTTAATTTCCTGCTCTTGCCACAGACAGAAGTCTAGTGACACCTGCCATATCATTTATGCTGTACTGACTATTGAGTGTAATCTACCAGATCCTAGGAAGCTCTTTGATCTCAAAGGAACATTACAAAAAGTCCTTCCCTCAAAAGCCTACTGCTCAAAAAAAGTGCTGATCCTTGGACTAAATTGGAGCTTGCACGAATTTGGTCGTGAAACGATTTCACAACCCTGATACATATTGTTATTTCTAAAAAGACATCAGTGGATCCACTTCAGGTAATTTCCAATAATCATGCCAGGCTGAACTTAAGCTCTTATATTTTCCCCTCAGTGCCTGCAAGCCCTGACTCACTAAGAAGTCATGTCCTTCAGTCCTTTATATATTTTCATTTTGTTTTTATCCCCACGTGCAGAAAACAGTCAACAGTGCATCGCATTCAAGCCTCTTCTCTATTTGTACATTGGAGTGATCTTCCCTTTGTCTAAAGGTCAGATTACATTAGCAGTTCACATTCCTGGTTAAACATGCAGGCAGATGTTTTCTTCAGGGGGCAGATCATGTAGGAGGAGGCATCGTTTTCTCCTCCGGTCTTCAGTCAAACTAAACTTGTCATCTTCAGCTGTGTAAACGTGCATCTTAACTGAATGGCATATGCTTCATTTTGGATTAACATTTCAATGAACTTAAAACCATTTGAGGGTCTGTTATCTCTTTTCTTAAATCCTGGGACGCTGAAATTAATGGCAGGTCTGCTGTTAACTTCAGGAAATGGTACTGGAACTTTTGCCTCCCCCTCAGCTAAAATATGGTTCAGTCATGAAAAATGGAAATACATTTCACTCTATTTAGCAAGGACACATTCTGAAATGCAATTTGGCACTGAGGAAGTAAGTCTGGTTCATGAAATGGTTATGTATGTAGAAAAGAAATTACTTTTCCAAAGCCTCCAGCTTCTCTTTAATTAGACCAAAAACACAAGACTGTGACTGGTTTTCTGTAGAGCTGGAGGTCCTTGTGGACCCAGCCTTCAGCTGCACATGAATGTTTCATCTCTACTAATTTTCTATTATTTTCTGTGAAACTTGCATCCCCCAGCTTCAATTTTCAAGGTCTAGAACTTGCCATGCCTTAGACAAGGAACTTTATGTGAGTGTTTCGCAGCTGGGAGACCATAGCATAAATGCAGCTTTCTGAAACATTTGCTTGAATTCACAGCAAAGAGAAATTTGAAATTATGGAAAAAAAGATCGTAAATAATGCAGTGTTCCCCCCAAACAATACTCCCACAATATCACAGGCTCTGAAAGCTGATTTTTTTTAAGAATTAGGGATGCTTTATTAGGAACTTCCTAGTGTCTACTTGGAGTCAGGAGGTAGAGATTTTCTCTGGGTGTGCCCCATCACCTCTTCTCTGGGTGTTAGAAGTATTCACCTTCAAATTAACTTAGCAGCAGGGTCTCCTGATGGATTCTTTTAGTTCATTCATAGGTTGTCATATATCACAGTTGTCATATACCACAGTTGTCATATATCACTGCCACAGCAGATTGAGAGGAAGGCTGGAGTTTGGGCCAGCACTTAGACTCAAATGGCTCTGTGTGTGGGGTGCGATTTAGGGTGACAGTGCAGGACTACCTGTACTACCATTTGCTATGAATATTGATGCATCTCAACAGAATATTCCATTTTTCTAACAACTCTACAAAACTATGATCTGAATATTTTAAATTGTCATCTGTAATTAGGTCAATCTTCTAATAAATAGTTGAACATATAGGCAGCAGGCAGAAGAAAATGTATCCATATCTATATCTACAGACAGGATTGGACTAGGAAAAAAATAATCAGCTCTGCTTCTGTTGAAGAAAGTGGTGACTTTTCCTTTTTAAAAAAAGAGAGCTCGAGTGCTGTCACACTGAGTGACCCATCCCCTCTTATGTGGCCTTTCTACCAGAGCTAGGCCTGCTCCTGTGAAAGCTTGCCCAGACTAGCTAAGCTTTGGAAAAAAGGCTGCTCCTGTAGGCAGGAAGTTTTTACTGGATCAGTTGGAAGAGTGCAGGGCTGCTGAGCATGCTGACATTGCTCTCAGCCCACATGTGTCACCACCCAGGCAATGAACATGTCCCAGCTCTGCCCCACTCCCCTGGCTCCTCCAGAGCTCCTGTGGCCATCCACCAGGGAATCCCTCTGGAAAAGGAGGAGGAAGTCCTCTGATCTGATCCTAGTGCAGCCCGGTGGAAAGGAAAGAGACACATGATGGCAGCAAGGTGTTTCCTGTAGGATCACCGGCAAGCGGAAAGGAAATGTGGGACTACTTAGGCAAGAGGCATGGTCTGAGAGATGGAAACAAGGAAGGAAGAATAGATCAGAAGAGGATTTAGGAGGGAGAATTGGAGGTGAGCTGGAAGGCAAAATCTGAGAAACAGATCCTGGGATATTTAGATAGCAAGGACAAACTTATCTTTCTCAGCTGCAGCTCTTTTCCCAGTCTCAGAGTCAGTCACTCAAAAATTAAGGATTTGGCAAAAAAGTTATCTTGCAAATGAAAATATTGCAACCCTGTGGGGAAAAATACTATGTGATTGTGTAATTAAAGTCTGCATCCTGATACATATGTAAAGTAGGCCAAATTTAAATTGTGCAGAGAGTAAATATTATTTTTTAAATTAAATTGTAGAATCATTTTATGACCTGATGACTCCTTTGTTTTATTTAGGGGGAATAAAATTGTTGAAATATGTAGAGCAGCCAAAACAATGAGATGGAGAACACTAATCCTGGAAAATATTCAAGCGGTGGATTGAAGTGACAAGAGATTATCTCAAGAGACCCAGAGGCTACCAGAATTTATTTCTTCTTCACTTGCAAGTTCATATTATTTTTGTTATATTTTTCCTCTTTTTTTTTTTTCTGGAAGCTGATCAAATATCTGTGGGGATAAATTTTAAGTCACAACAGTGCATTTCAGTGACTAAATACTGATGATGTCTCTCTTAATGACTCACTTTTCTGTTATTTCAAGAGGAAGTATGTGTCCATTCATGATAAGAGAAGAAGCCTGAATTTCGCAGAAATTTCTCAAGTCTGTGGAGTGCTATTACATCCAGCTTCAGACTAAACAAACACACCCAGAAACATATGGAATTAAGGGCTAAGGATAATGTCCACTAATATCAAAGAAACTCTTTCTTCAAATGCTTTGCATCAGACCTCACAATTCCATTGGAAAAAATTTCACAGCCCCATTGTATTAGGAGCCTCTTAAGAGAGGACGTTGCTCCATGAACATTCATGCTTTAAATTTGCTGTAAATGCTGTATATCAGAGGTAGCTTCCAACAACATTTCTTTGTATGAAAAAATGGTAAATGGAAAATGTTTCCTGATTCCTAGAAGAACTGGTCAGAACATCTGTGATGGCAGACTCTGGAAGCAGCAGCTCAGCCCTGGACTTACTCTTCCCATGGAAATAAAATGGAGTTTTTTGGCTTTTACTTCAAAGAAAGACAATTATAATGATCCTGGGGATCTGTAAGAGTTGCACTCTCTGCCCAGCACTCCTGAAAGGGCTCAGCTCACACCGCCAAGATGGTGCCTTCCCAATGCTTTATAAATGCTCGTCGTCAAGAATATAGTATTCTCATGAATACTATATTTATTAAGGTCCATGGGGTTTCATACTTGAGGCCAAACTCTGTTTTGATTTACACTTTGCTCTTTTCCGGGAAGAATCTCACCACACTGAGAAGCACCTGATTCGTGGGTGAGCTCCTCCAAGCACACAGCCCCCATCTTCAGGAGGATGGAGCACCAGACCACAGCACTCCCCGGGAACCAGCTCCTGAGCACCTCAGCAGCTCACTTTTGTGTGGCAGGGGTGTCAGCATTTGGCCAAGAATATCTTGGTCCCAAAGCTGCACGCTGTCAGATACAGCAATCTTGTGGTTTTTATCTACAGTGCCATTATTTTCCCTTTCCTTGTGTTTGCACAGTGAATTAAGTTATTTTGGAGCAGAGCCAGCATCATTCTCAGACTATATCTGAATATATTCCCATAGACTGTCATTGTATTTTGAGGGAAAACTAGACCAAATCTGCAGCTTTCTACTCCTTTTAGTATTAGTTTAAATGAGAGGCTATCTTGCTGGTCTCTTAGATAAATGAACTTTAGAAACATCAGTGGGAGTCTGGCTCTTCTGTCTGAAGAGAAGAAAACCTGGGATATTTTTTAAAAAGTTAATGTATTTTCTTTAATTTGTGGATTTGGCTTCTATCATAAGTTCCAAAAGCATATACTCTTCTCCAAAAAATGGCCTTTTCCTTGATTTTAATTCATTTGCTGGAGGATTAGAGAAATCAGACCTTTGTCTTGCCCTATTTGATAGTGCCTTTGGTGTTGAAGCAATCAGTGAGCTTCTGTGGGTATGGGCAGAGGAATCACAGAATCACAGAACTGGTCAGGTTGGGAGGGACCACAGGGTGTCATCTGGTCCAACCTCCTCGCTCAAGGAGGGTCATCCTAGAGCATATTGCCCAGGATTGCATCCAGATGTTCTTGAATATCTCCAGGAAGGGAACCTCCACAGCCTCTCTGGTTCCAATGTGTGGTCACTCACACAGTAAAGTTCTTCCTCATGTTCAGGTGAAACTTCCTGTGTGGGAAAGGGGCTCCACAGCCCCCTATACCTGAGCTAGGAGAAGATGCTGGGCTGGCTGTGGAACACCAGGCTCTGCCCCTGCGCGTGGGCTGCCACAGGAGCAACCTCTTCAAGCCTGAAGATCAGGTCTCTCCTTAACCCTCAAGGGACTTCAGCAGCATTCATACCTGTTTCTTGTAAACATATGTTGTAAACATTATATGTAATTTTTGTATTGCAGTTGATAGCTTTAGTGAGTAACTATTCATAGGAGAAGCTGCTCTTTGAAGTCAGGGCTTGAGACCACAAACAGAGGATGTGTGCCCAGCCACTCGCAGGAAAATAAACACAGAGGCCTGTTCTGCTGTGCCACCTTTAACAAACATGCAGCACTATTCAGGGCTTTTAAAAGAAAACAACAGAGTTCCTCCTGCCACCCAGTAAAAAATGTATGTTTGCAATCGCGTCTTGTTTTGCATATGATTGGTAGCATACTTTTAAACTGCTGTAAGTAATAAAAATATATATGTGCAAGTTGGCCATAAGAAATGCCAAAGTTTCACCTAATAAAATTTTGGTATGCCTCAATTTTCAAAGTAAATTTGATTTATTTGAGCCACCAGCCATCTGATGACAGCCTTGTGTTTTTTATATGAGTCATGTCCCAAGGGATCTAGAATATGCCAATAGTGTACCTTGGATTGGATCCAGTGTCCGCAAACAGGTTTTCATTAGACTTTGATGCCAGTTGCATTGGGGAGCAGAGAGGCTGCTGAAAACCAGCTTTACTTTGGGATCATTTCTTTCTTTTAGAAAAAATAACAAAGATCTTTTTTAGAGAAGCTTTACGCCTCCACATTGTAGGTGTATGGCAATATTTTAGGGAACAGTAATCTGTTATTGCAGGTGGTCATGCTTCAAGCACTTCCGTATTTTGAGAATAGATCAGACAAAGTGCAACAACTTTTATTGAAAAATTGCCGAATTTGTAAATTAGAAACATATTTTTCTGTGGCTAAGATTAAGTTAGCATGTATTACAGTCACTGGCACTTCTCTGAAGCACTAAGGGGAATAAAATTACATAGATTATTCCACATATCCTGGGTTGGGACCATGGGCATACAAGAGGGCATCTCAATCCCCCAGTTCTAGATCCGGATGTATAATATCTGCAGTAATACCACAGTGCCTTTAGACTGGAGGTCTTTGACAGGCAATGTGTACCAACCTTCCCCTTGTCCCCCCCAGTGTGGGCATTGCTGTCTCCCAGGTGATGTGGGAAGGCAACAGGAACAGGATTTAAGTTCTGGGAAGAGCCATTGTTGTGTATTGCCTTACTGTGGTCTCTGTAATAGATTCAGAGGTATCATATTCAGCCTAAAAATGGACCCTGGCCTGCCTTCCCCTTCCTCTAAGGTAATCACACTTGGAAATTTTGACTAATATAGGAGAGTAAATGGGAGTGGAGGAAATCCTGAGAGACTCTTGGAGGTGCTGATGGGGGCATACAGCAGTCCAGGAAAATAATGCTTTTGAGCCAGTCAGATTTGCCTTCATGACTGGCAATTCTGTATGAATTCATAGAGCCTTTGGCCTATATCTCTCACTGATAGCAGGAAAAATAATGATAAAAAAGAGAGAAGTTTTAATTGAGAATCTTTTTCTTTCATAATCCCAGAACACTTCTGATCTTTTCTTGTCTGAAGTTGTCATGAGATAAAAAACCTTTTGCTTTGGCTGGACACCGCTATTGACAAGGAGAGGGAATGGGGAGTGATTCATCCTCCACAGAGCCATGCAGTGGCAGATGGCAGCAGGAGGGAGGGACAGATGGAAGCAGGCTTTTATCCTGTGGGCTGCACCCCTACCAGGGAGGACAGAGTGAGCCCTGTGGCTATGTATCACTGCCAGCTCCCTCCATGCAAAATTCTGTCCCTCCTGTTGCCCCTGTGCAGGTTTCTCTTCCTGATTCTGCTAGGAAGGCAGATGCTGGAGATCCGGCATTCCTCGGCTGGAAAGCTGCTTCCCTTTCCCATGAAGGAGGATGGTGAGGGAAAGTGTTTCCTTCCTCTCCTTAACTGGAGCCCTGCCACACCTCGGCACAGGCCTAAGGCCTAAGGGGGAGGATGAGCCCTTCTCAGCTCAGGCTTTCCATGTGGCTGCAAGTCTGACGCAGCTGCAAGACCAGAGGCACTCCTGGATAGCCTCTGGTTGCTTTGGAAACTTTCTCTCAGCATTTCCTGAAGGCAGCACTGCACAGGGCAAGGAAGGATGTGCAGGGCTTCAGGTGCCAGGGAAAGCCAAGCTCACCTTCCCTGTGAGACCACAAGCAAACACATTGGGCAGGATCTATGAGCCATTCAGTCCAGCACCTCAACTGTTCCTGGAGACGGGCCTTCCCAACAAGCCACTCCTTCCTCCATTCTTTCCCTTCTGAATTTGGTATGTCTGGCTTTTACACCCAGGGACAGGCAGCCCCAGAAATCATCTGTTTCCCCTCCTTAGGAAAGCACAGAAAAATGTGTGCAGCACTGTCTGAGAGTCATGCGGGGGGGGCTGATGAAGGCCATATACAGGATCAATATCCATATACCTACAGGATCAAGAACCTCCCGGTTTTCTCCTAGTGACTCTCTAAAGATGCCCTGTGACTGAGTCCAGCCACAGGAGTACCTGAGCACCTCTCTTCTCACTGACTCCAACCAGACATAAGGTGTCCCATGGCTGCTCAGGGTGTGTGTGCCAGCCTGACAAGTCTCTGGAATTTCTATTTCATGGTGTGGAGTGCTTATGGTAGAGGGAAGACTGGAGCACTAAGCAACACATACTGAATACCTTTTGGTGATGTGTATTATCTGCCAGTGGAATGAGAAACTCTCATAATGCAGGTTATTGACAAACAGGTAGCATTAATACATGGTATTGATTATCTTCTTTCTACTATTCCTTGGTTTCTAAGCATATCAGTCCTTGCAGGAAAACAATGTACCTCCCTCTCACTGGATGCAACCCAGCAGCTGCCCAGTACCAGGAGACACTGGTTGTGTTGGTGTGATTATCCTCCACTTAACACGCCTTTTAAATTCCAAGCTCCTGTCTGTGCTGCTTATGTTTTTCCTCAAATTATCTGATTTCACACACTTGATGCTTGCAAACAGAATCCATGCAAATACCCCAGCAGTCATTAGTCATGCTTGGTTACACTTTTCAACAACTTCTCAGTGTGAGCCCTGAAAGGCCCTGCTCTGTTTTGTGGCTTTTAAAGCTTGCAACTCGTAGAGGTGAAGGACAGATTTCTGGTGTGTGTTTATTTGGCTTTTTAATTCCACTGCATTTTCATGGGAAAGAAATATTTCTGTGAATTCACGGACACCTACAGAGTGCAATGCTTAATTCATTTTGATGTTCAGAATAAAAGAAATTTGCTTTATTTTCACATATAAGGTTTTCCTTCCAGCTGTGGTGAAAGCCTTTGAAAAGCAGCCCCAAGGAGGTGCAAGATTTCCTCCCGGACAGACATGCTTCCAAACTTTTCTGTGTGGAAACTTTAGCAGCATCTGCAAGAGGAGAGAGACTAGGGCGTAAGACTCGCCAGACAAGCTTAGGAAAAACACTGTTTCCATAGTTAACTGAAGAAGCTATATTAAAAACTGAGGTGAAGACAGTGCCAACTGCACCCACCCATAATTTACACTGTGAGAGATTCTGGTCCTCTTATATTATGCTCGACTTACTTGCAAAGAGAGGAGCAAAGGGACTGAAGTTAAACTGACATAAATTGGTCACATAAACCCAAAAAAGATTCAGTTTAAGTACCCCCCTGTGTGTAAATGTAAAGCACCCTCTAAGAGGAGATCTTTCAGAGTGCCTGGAGCACACATTGGACCAGCTTACTCCTGGCTTGCACATCAATAGATGTGATGCAAGCGGGCTTAAGGCTGCTTGAATGAGACCAAAGCTGATCTAATGCACAACACTTCACACAATGGTTCTGAACACAATCCAGTCTCTACTGGCAGAAGCTGTGTGTGTATTCCTTTCCTCAGTTTATAGCCCCCTGTTGTAGCAGAGGCAGGCACCATCCATAAAACTAAAACCATCTTCCATCACCAGTCACACTGGTGGCCCCAGGGCTCCTGCCGCTGCCACTCGCCACGCAGAGTTCCTTCCCTGCTCAAATGGACTCTGCCAATTCTGGCTTTTTTTCTGTTACTTGCTCTGAGGAAGCAAAAGGGAAGCTTGAGCTATTTTTTTTTTTTTGTCAGAAGCCATTTTCCTCCATCTAGAGCAGACATACCATGACACTATTTTCCCAGCTATTGCCACCTGGCTGCCACCTCCTTCTGGTTCAGCTCGCCTCAGCTGTCTCGTCATCTCCCAGCTGAGATGATAAGTGATGACAGCTCTAAGCGTGTCTGAAGCCAGACACTCGCTGTGCCTCTCAGCTTTGCACCCTTCAATTCTTGTGGCCTGAGCGCTGTAAAAATGGAGGAGGGATATTGATGTTTCTTAATATACTGTGTATGAGGAATAATTTCAACTTTTCCTGTAGATCTCAAAGTCAGCTGAAGTCCTTAAGGTTTCTGTTGATAGCTTATTCTTTTTATTTTTATTCTTTCTTTTATTTCAGTACCTATTGAAGGATTTATGCCACCCTTTGGGAAAGCCTGCTTCCCTTTCCTGAGGCAAAACAAGCACCTGTGAAATTTGTACTTGCAGAGTTTGCTGGGATTTGTATTGTGCTCACAAAATATTTTTACTCCTTGCTTGGTGGATTCCAGAAACAAGTGTTAATGCAAGGTTGGCTCACCAACTTGCTTTATAACAAGGCATACAATGACCATGGGAAAGGACAGTATAAAACACATCTATGTGAGAAAAACTGCCTTGAAGAATAACTCTAAACTCTGGTTTCCTTCCTCCTGTCTATATCAGTGAGAATTAGAAATGTTTTTTAAAACCAATCACATTCCATAGAAAAGAAACCTTTTCCCCAGTTGCTTTTTTGACTCTTGTTCTCCAAAACGTAAGAAAAGATTGGACAAACAGGGAATCATTTACCAAGTGTGAGCTTACTAGAAGTGTTACAAGGAGAAGCTGACCTAGGTGTGTCCAGAAGAAAAGATGAAGGCAATTTGAAGATAGACAGAAGGGTCAGACTTGTCTCATCAGTTGATATAAATTAGCAAAATATCGAGAGGCAATGGGCACAAATTAGAATATGTCAAATTCCCATTAGATATTAGGTGAATTTGTTCACACTGAGGATTGTAAAACCATCCAAAAGTTTGCCCAATGTCGCCTTGAACATATTCAAAACTCAGTGATCTCACTCTAAGCAACCCAATACAACCTTGGAAGTGGACCTAACCTCAAAATATGAGCAGGGGTTTGGACCTGATAATGTCCAGGAATTTCTTCCAAATTAAACTATTCTATGACAATGAGGAGGCTGTAGAAAAGTGAATGAAGCTTTGCTTCTCTCATGAGTATTTCAGCTGTAAAGCTGGACACAGGTTGGAACTCTTGGGTGGGTGCAAGGACAGCTCACATTTTTTAGCAGTGCAAATGTCACTGAATTGTAATTGCTCTGTCTATAAAGGTTTGTCCAGGCAAGAACTGACCACTTGAGTCAATGAAATTACATGGGGTGGGTGTAGGAAGGAAAAGCACTACTCCTAGGACAGAGAAGCAGGAAAGCTCTGGAGAATTAGCTCATGGTACTGAGTGCTGCCAGAGAAAGTGAAGGATGGGGAGTTAGAAAATTTATCTTCCTCTACAGAAGTATTTACCTCCTTATATACACTCTCAGGCAGCCAGCTTGGCTTTAATGGGCTGTGGCATAGGCAACAGAGGCAGCAGAAGCAAGACTAATTTATGACCTTCGGTCATATTCTACCTCAAAGCAACAACAAGCTATTTCCTCTTCCTGAAACTGGCCCTCACTCATTTAATGTTATTGTACACTAAATTTTCTTCCTAGAGATGAATACTATAAGAATCTTTATCATCCTGTTAAGTGAAGATTTTGTTGATTTATGCAGCTTTTATTGGCATAGGTCTAATGTTGAGTGCCAGTCTCCTCCTGCTCTGGTATCAGCTCAGAAATGCAGAAGCAAGGAAGTGCTAGTAGAAAACTCCCCAGTGGACCTACTTGTGAAGACCCTATGCTTCCCTTTCCCCATGCTTGTTCTGAAATAGACTCACTCTGGTGACATTCAAATGTGCTACAAACCCCATCTGTCTCCATCCTAGTATTTAAGAAGGCAAAAGAATTACTGAGGCAAGAGAAAGTTTAGATATCCAGACTCCTTGTAATAGACTCCAGTAAAAGTTTTTGGACGTCACCATCAAATGTCATGCTAATCCAATAAAAATCAACATTTTGAAAAATTTTTTGCTCGTCAACATGGAAAGGCCCTGCTTTCCAGAAAATTGAATTGTCTGAATGGGTTCTCCTCTAAGTCAATCAAATAAGCCAGCCATGAACTGAGGACTCTTAAGCTTTCAATGTCAGTTAATGTTTTGCATTAGAATTATCCTCAGCCATCGAGCAATGATTTATTGATTTAACCCCAAGTTAATAAGTCTAAAATTTCTCTGAAACAAAAAATGACTGGTTGCCCTAATTGTACTTCATTTTCAATAAATGGGTATAAAAAGGGAGAGTTCTGAGTCTAGATCTAAGATATCTTGTTTATATGATAAAAACAATGTCTGTGGATTTGTGTTGGCTTGGAAACAAGCATTGACATGAGAACCTTTTCACATACAACAACTTATTTATTTTGAGATTATTTTTAAACAACCACAGCACTCATTTTCTATCCAAGGATAAGACAAAAATCACTCAAATATTTTTTCTTGATGATGTCTGCTTTAGCAGTTTCTTTTGCAGTATTTCTTAGAAAGGACTGATATCTGTTTCCAGTAAATGTCCCACAGAAGAGACTGCACTGATAATTTGGGAAACTGCTTCACCTTAACTTGAAAAGTGTCAACATTTTTACTTAGAATTCATAGGGTATATTATCTCTACATCAATGTCAGCTTACAATATCACTGGGTTTCATGTGAGCCCCTAAAACTCAGGTTCTTCTATCTCTGTATTTCCTCATACGCACTCCCTTGAGTTGGACAGACCTAAGTGAATTGTTTTTTTGTCTTTTACTTCTTGAATATGTGAAAGGAGTAAATAAATTCTACTTTGCAGCTGCTCACAAGATAATTCTCCATTTTTTTTCTGGCAGGATTAATAACCAAACTGTCATTAATTATGTCCTTCTGCACCAACTGATACAAGGAAAGAACCATGATCATAAATGCTGACAAAACAGAAAAAAACCTTCATTAGAGTAGGGCTAGTAGGTGCAGAGGCAGGCCAGAATGGCTATGAAAACCAGTAAAATGCAGGAAAAACTGAAACCCAGCCTCTGCCTTTACAGACAAGACAAAGGTGAATTTTCCATATCAATTAAAAAAACTCTACCTAGTATCTCATTCTTTGAATACATCTCCACTGGCCACCTTGAAGAGAAGGCCTTGGATTCTGGTCTTCAAATTAATATAATGACTGAAGAAAACAGAGATGGATTTTGAAAGATCTAATTTAGGTAGGAACCTGCCAACAGGATAATATGATCTTTGTGTTTTGAGGCCTGGTTAAAATGCCTGGGATGGACACACACACAGCTAAAATTCATTTCTCCATCCAATCTTGATTCAGGACATAGGTATTCTCTTCAAAGTCATATAGGAGATGTTAGCATTCACACAATTTTTGCTGTATTTCCCAGCCAGTCTAAGTCCATGCCCAGACCTTTCTCCTTTCAGATAGATAGGACTCCTCAGACAAAAGGAAAATTTCTTATTTCTCTTGATCTCCTGAACTGTCTCTTGTAAGAAAAATATTTGACCAAAATAAAATAGCTGGCATAAGTATAGAACTGCTGTCTGGTTTTTGTCTCGCTGCTCATGGAAATTTGAGCCTTTTTTTATTTTCTCTAAGTCAGACACGCCTCTTCACCTAGTACTTAGGAAGGAAGGCAAGGTTTTCTTCTGATAGCCCTGCTTTTATCCATGAGCTTAGATCCCTCCATAACTTAAACTGCAATTTCCCAGTTCTCTTTGGCAGTTGCTTCCCCCAGTAGTGCTCCCCTCCTTGACCATACAGATGTGAAAGATGGAGGAGAGCTCTTGAGCCACGGGAACCTTACGGACATATCCTCCTCAGCTAAAAAAGCAACCCAGACTCAAGACCAGAGAACAGAAAACTTTTCTCATGTCCTGCAAAGAGGGCATAAAAGGTCAAATTTTGCATTATTACAGTGGTGAAATGCCACAGACCACAGTAGAATAACTTTGAACTTCAATATATTCTTATGCAACAAAGCTGACCCACGACCTCCTCAACTGAAAACTGGCTGGTGACCCCTATCCCATCACCCAAACAAAACACATTAGGAGATTTAGTTCTTGGTTTGGATTTGGGAATGAGAAGATAAAACATTTTCTTGTCACTATGGAAATATGCAGTATAACGTAGTTAAAAGTTAAGAAATTGAGAAAAACTGAAATGGTTGAACTGAGAAGCCTTTACAGCATTTTTCAACATAATGACACATCATTTTATGCATTGGTAGGACTGTGTAATTCTGATAAATAATGATCTAAATAATATAAACAGGAGTCACCATTGATTTTTTTCCAAATTGCCACTGGAATTGATTCAGACAGCCAATATTTATAGCTCTTCAGCAAAGATTCTGGTCCTCAGGCTGCCATACAACCACTCACATCTGCTGGTTTTCTATACAGAATTATAAAACCTTCTAGTGCAGCCAACAAACATGACTCCAGAAAGGGAATCTGGGAAATGCTGAATAGACTACAGTCTAGGATGCCAAATATTGCATTGGCCTGCAAGCTGGACTGCTCCCCGCCCTGCTCTCAAACTGCTCAGAACTAAGGGCTGGGCATCCCATCAGCCCAACAAAACCATCTCGTACTTGGAGGTTTTTTTCTTTAATTACACTATGCCTTTTTCTAGATGAATTGCAGAGGGATAAGAATGTTTAAATGGAAGATGAATCACCCCTACAGTCAGCCAATTTAATAAAGCAGAAAATATGAATGAAACAGCCCCTTTGGCTGGTTCTGCATGGGGATTTAAATATCAGAAGTGAAGCACTGGGCTTGGCATTCAGTTGGGAAGCAGCAACATATGGAACAGGGCACCTGGATGACGTGCTTTTGGCAGCCCAGTTTGGGACATTTGCTTTCTGAGCCATCTGGAGCCTCTCTCCAAGGCCAGTGATTTCATTACTTAGCAATCTCAGTGATTCATCTGTTCTTGGCTTTGTGGGTCACTACAGGTGATGAGCTGGAACAAGTTCCTCTGCCAATAGTGGCTGTTCCTTGAATCTAGCAGCAGCCAAATGGGAAGGGCACCAAGACTAGGAGACCTTTTGAGAACTGGCCCTTTAATGCAGTGGGACGCCAGGGTTAGGAGATACTTACATTCCTATTGTCTGTGAGAGTCAGGAAGCCCAAATAACAGCCTGAATTTGGGCCAAATGTCTCTGGAACATTTGCTCTGTTTGTGTCATCTACCCCTTTTTAGCATATTACACCAAAAATAATCCTGGAGGGTGGATATTTCATATCTGTACCATCCTGGTGTTAACTGAAAAGATCACATGCAGGGGAAAACTAACAAGGAGGTAATAGCCTGTGGACAAGGGTGAAACCAGTGAAAGGAATTCCCTGCAATCTCCCAGAACACAGCACACCTTGTAATAACATCAAAATTATGTCTAAGAAGAAAACATCAAGAAAAAATTGGTAAGGTTCAAGGCTTACTTTCCAAAGCTGCCTCTGCAACTTAAGCCTGGACTGCAAATATAAACTTTCTTGGAAAGCATCTCGGTGCAAGATGAATATCTGAGAACAAAGGGATGTGCTAGGCTGCAAACAAAAAGCCTTTTGCTCAAGTATTCATGCACAAAATAAAGGTGCACATTGAGATCTCTTTTTAGTCTTTTCATAGCCTGATGTAAGTATTGAAGCAATATTCCTGGATAAAAATCAGTAGATTGTAGCGCATACAATGAATGTTCCTTCCTGGAAATGAATTGAAAACTTAATTCAAATTGCCAGGCAAAGACCTGGGCCCATGTTCTGTGTTTTAGATAGGGTGTTTTTAAGGGATAAATTTTCAAATGAATAAGAGGACTCTCCTCAGTAGAGGAAGATCAGATTAATGAACACAATGAACATGCACAGTTCCCTGGTGCCTATAGGGATTCACCCATGAGTGCTAAGGGAGCTGGCCAATGTGTTTGTGAGGCCACTGTTGACCATTTCTGCAATAAAATTATGGCAAATGGGAGGGATTCCTGAGGAAGGAAGTAAAGTACACGTCTGCTATCTTCAAGAAAGGCAAAGAAAAGGATGTGAGGAGTGAGGCCAGTCAGTTTCACCTATACCCCAGGTAAAGGATGGGGCAAATAATAATGAAAATGTTTCCAAGATATTGAGAGCAAAAGGGCTATTTGGAACAACAGCACTGCTATTCAATGGACAAATCATGCTTGACACACGTGACAGCCTTCTATCATAACTTGACTAGTTTGATGGATTGGGAAAGAGCGTGAGTTCTAAGTTTCCCCACACAGCAGAGTGGCTGGAGGAAATTCAATCACAAAGACGGCTTAGGCACTGACACGTACTACAAATTGGGAGAGTCTGAAGAGAGCTGGCAGTGCTCAGCACACACATTAACATCACTTTACAGACCACATAAAATTATTGGCCCTATGCTAATGTCTTTTTGTCAACCCTCTGCTTAGTTTTGAATGACTTGACACGACAGTATGTAAAATATATAGGGTTACATAAATTAAGTAAGCTATAGTGAACGCAGTTATTGTTTGAGAAAGAACAAGATTTTAGGATTTCAGGGAAGTGAGGAGTTCATTAGTCCTGGGGTCTACAGGATTTTCCACCTTCCTCTTTAATCTAATCCTATCTGTTTCATGACCAATTACTTATGAGCATTATCTTCCCTATGAACACGTAATGTTTTCTACATTACTTCAGCTTCAGATATGACAGCCATAAGGGTGGGGAGGCTTGTTTGCTTTCTAGTTTTGGGTGGAGGAGGCACCAGCTCCAGCTGAAGGAGTTAATTCCTCATTGGTTCAAGCCTCTAAGAATTGGCTGTTCTGAACTACACATACTTCTGAGTGCAGTCATAGTTGTGTGAAACCATGTCACTTCTCACTTAAGCACAGACACTGAAGTACTGAGAGAGCCAGTGTGAGACTTTCAGTGGTAGGGTTCTTTGAAGGTATTTTTCCACTACGGACTCAGTAAAACCAGTGCTTCAAGCTGGTTTATATTGTAGAGATCTTTAGAAATGTTGACTAACCTTTTATTTAACTTTCAGGCCTGTCAGAAGCTGGGATCTCACAACCATAATTTATTCACTGGACAACAGTTTGCACAGTTGATTTCTTTCCCTCAAGCATCCCTGAAAAAAAGTCCTGACATATTGAATTGCTTTTAGAATTGGCAAATGGCTAATTATCCTTTAAGGTAGTCTTTAGTCATCTACACATTGTGATAAACTCTGAATTTAAAAAAAGTATGTTCTGTACAAGCAGATGAATCCCAGCACACTTTCCACAATCTCCATTACTAATTTTGTGTTACACGCGATAAAACTGAAAATAACACATGATAAAATTGAAAATAATTCTTGCACAAGAAAATTTGCCGCATTAAAAACAGGAGCAAAAGCCACTCAAAAAAACTGCTTGAAGTAATCCCAATGTCAGTATGGAAAATTACTCATTTTTCTGAGTGCTAGCAATGAAAACTTAAAGGGAGGAAAATTCTGCATCTTTATATTTATTGGCATCCCATGTGAGAATATGCTGTCATTGCCCAACAGATAAGTATTTGAAATCCAACTTTGCACTTCCCTGGAGCAAGGATCTGACACTTAGACTTTCTTTATAAAGAGAAACAGAAATCTTGCAGCTTTCCCTGCTTCTTATAAAAATGGATGGTCTGTCGTTGTGTGAACAGGTATTTGCTAAGTATAACCATACTTTCATTCATACCTCTCCACTCAGCAAGAGAGAACTCCAGCAATGCCCAGCAACACATTTTTCCCAAATATCCAGCCTCTTGTAACTTCCTGGGACTGAACAATCCCCACTCCCAGTAAAAAGTTAAAGTCATGTTTTTAGGCTACTTTATTTTAAAGGATGTTAATATGTCACCAATTAGAAAATTTTGGTGGTTTTGTATGTAAAATATAAACAGCAAGGTGAAGACAAATCTTTGGGTGAGAAATATCACCTAGCTGAAATATGGTTTCATGGGCTTCACAAAAAAGGATGGAAATTACATTTATCTCAGGGAACAATTATTGTTGTCCATCTACATAATACCATCATCTTGCTGTATTTTTTTTTTCTACCCTCTCGGTACTGGCAAGGCGAGTGACTAATATATTTAGTGTTATGAGAACTCTGCAAGGCAATGAGGCAATGACATCACATTACTCAATTTGTCTCTTGTGTCCTCTGAGGAGTCAAAGGTCTCGTGTACACTCAAAAGAAAATCAAGTGACCTATTCAGAAGTGAAACCACTTTCCAACATAAACAAAACCAAAGATCCAGTATTTTTGCAGTTATGACAAACTAATTTGAGACTTTTTAAAGGTTTTACCCTTGCTTTGAATTAGTCATTTTTTATTTTATTTTTCTGTTAAGTGAAAGAAAAATGCCAAATGCTGTCAGAGTGTGAAACCTTTTGGTATGAGAGTTCTCTGTTAGATGATGTTTCCTACACTGATCTTATGCTGCCAACAACTCAAATACCTTTTAATGTGATCTGGCTTTTAATGTATAGCACTGCCTGCGTTCCATATGTTTACCATTATCCATAGGCTCATCAGTCCCCTTTATTTTCAGTAGAGGCTGTTGTGGAAGGAGGCCAGATTGTGCAGCAGCACAGTTCCGGTAGTGAAATTAGCAACTGAACAATATTCCCAGAGAAGTAGTCCTGTTCACTTCTGGCCATAAGCCTGCTTCTGACACACACAAAAAAAAAAAACTCCATAGGAAAGAACAGGTATGTTTGCAAAGCACATAATTTACATATAATTTATGTGTGTGCAACATAGCATATCCTGCACACATTCACAGAGAACACCTCATGTGCAGCTCAGATCTTCACCAGGTTGGGTAACCATTGGTGATTCCATTTTACAGTGTAAGAAATCCAGGCACTGAGGTGCAGGAGTGCCAAGTAACTTTCCAGAGTCCCAGTGTGAATATGAGCCAAGCTAGAAGCAGAATGTAAGGCTGCAGCTCTGTGGTGTCTTGTCCCCAGTGGCAGTAATGGCCGGAGGTATTGCTGTTTCATTCCATCCCCTGCTCTTCTCCTGGTTTCCAAGCTGCAGTACAGTGCCCCTGTAGCTTTGCCAGGACAGCTGTTTGTGGGGAAAGGCTGCGAAACACGTCAGGAAAAAGGCTTCAGGAAAAAACTTTCAGTTTATTTTTTTTTACTGAAAAGAAGTCATTTTGCAAATCCAGACCCCTCACCTGATCTTGTGCTGCTGCAAGAACAGTTTTGTAAGCATAATCTGAAAGCAGAGAGAGACAACAGGCAAGAGAGGATGAACAGACAGGCTGCCATAAGCCATCATTAGCACATCCATGGCCTAAGCTATCTGTACATGCTGATGACATCCATGTGGTACTCTGCAGAACGAGGCAGTAAATTATCATATGCCTTTCACTTACCTCACTTCAAATTCCCTGTCTGCTCTCTAACATACTCTTCTTGTACTTCACTTTTCCTTAATGAACTATTACCAAAAAAACCCTAAACTATTCCTATTCCCTGAACATAGAATATTTATCCTCTGCTCAACCTGGGTTTGATCCTTGCATAAGCAATATTTAGGCATAG
>NW_005054328.1:5293788-5306648 GCF_000277835.1 Geospiza fortis | reverse complement strand
TGAGGAATAAATGGAAGTCCCTGGCTTTGCAAGAAAATGACACTGCTTAGATGCACAGAAGAGACAGTGTTTTTTCTCTTTAGGAAACAGATTGAAGGTCACTGTTAAAGGCGTTACCCAGCTGTGAGTCCTAGTTCATTCACCCCTTCATTCCTTCCTCCCCAGGTGAACTGTAAACAACATTTCAGATTAGCTGAGGCATGTGATTTTGCAGAGAAGGTAAGAAGAAAGCCCAGTAGATGGGCCATGTATCTTGGGACGTGGTTGAAGGTGAGCTCAAGACACCAAATATCAATCATATTCCTTGACATCCCAATAACACAGGGGTGAGCAAGCCCAGAGCTGCTCTGCTCTCCATCTCCCTGCCACTCCCATGCGCCCCAACAGGCACATGGCCTCTGCCACCTCCTACAGCTCAGGAGTCCCCTGAAGCTTAAGGTACTTCCCCACCTCTAGATACTTCAATAACTGGGGAGGGACTCCAGTACAAGCCTACTGTAATCTCTTTGCTTTAATCTAGACCGTCATACCATCACTTTTCTTGAGCAGAACAAAAGTAGATTATCTACCATTACCTTTTCAAAGATGTGGTTTGAATTGGTTTGCTTCTTTTCATTTTGTTCATTGGCTGGATCTTTCTTTATTTCATTAAGATTGAATTTCCCCATCTTATTCCTACATACTTTTGTCTTTTCCTACTTAGTTTGCCGGAGGAGCTAAACCCATAGTTTTGTGGGGAAAGATGGTTTTAAGATGTGCTGGCTCCTCCTGTGCTGGTCATTTGGAGCTTGGAGCCTGTACAGAGCAAACCTCTGCCAGCTTACATGGTTCTGCTTGTTTTCTGAGTAACACAGTTATCATATGGGCTTTTATTACTTTTTCTCCATGGCCCACCTGAGACAAGCCTATCTTCTGCCTCCCAGCAATGCAAGGAATGCTCCTCCTGCTTTTCTGCATTCATACTCAATAGTTCAACCTGGAGTTATGAACATAATGTTGACATTTCCCAGGAAATCAGCCTAAAGGATCATGACTGGTTCCATCTGGCCTTGAAATCAAGGCAAATACTGGCGTTTTTTCTTAGGTGAGTACAGCCAAATTGTCTTTTCTATCTGCCTTTCTTTTTTCTCCTTTCTAACACAGAAATTGGGTAATTTAACTTTATTCATCAAACATTCCAAACAAATTTCCATTAAATGTATCTTCACTCATATTTAACATGTAGAGAATATACACTTGGAGGTGTAAATATAATTTTACATGTGTGTCAACATGAATGCACTTAAATACATAGTGGGCTAAATTGTGATTTATTATAGGTCTGTGTATACAAGCCAGGATCCTGAAGTTCCTTGACAGGTGAAACCAAACAAAGAACATTCTTATCTTTCCTGTAAGTTAGGATGAGTGAAGGCTGCTTGCAGATACCAGAGAGAATGAATACTCTAAACAGAGTGCTCTGACAGCTCTTCATCTTTCCCAGTTTCATGTGGCTTTTAAGCAAGTAAACACTGCAACCACACCAAGATCCAGGATTGCAGAGCTGGTGGAGATAGAGGATGCACATGGGCCAATGGAATTCCCATTTCATTCCTTACCCAAAAGTTCATACTAATTATGCTATGTCACTGTGTCATCTCATGCCTCCTCAAGAATATGAAGTAAAAGGGGCTGGAGCTGGGTGAAGAATGAAGGAGAGGAGAGGAGAGGAGAGGAGAGGTTTTTTTTATATTGTGTCTGTCTTGGTCCTGCTCTATGTGCTTGAAGTGTGAGCGCTCCCACTGATGCAGAGGTTTCCCACCTGTTCTCTCTTTTTAATCTATGCTTGTAGGCACAGCTGAGCAGTCTCAGCTCTTCAGCACCAAAAAGAAAAATCCGAAGAGAGAAATTTTCATCCTAGAGGATTCTAGGAAAAAAATTCCAGAATTAAGTAGAAAAAATGAAATGGATGGAAATCTTCAGTACCCACTGTGCTCGACCTGATAAAAAAAACTTCATGCAAATTAAGACAGTAGGTGTAATTTAAGACATGGCAGAAATGAGACTGGACTTCCTGAGTATGTTGGCTGTGTCTCTACTTTTGCACACAGTGAAGAAGCCATGTATGTGCAGCACTCTATGTGATCTGAACAGTAACTTGATGTTCCAGCTGGTTTCAAATGCACTCAGCTGGGTGTGTTTGATGGAAATGTGACCTTTGGAGTACATCCACCCTTTTTCCCTTGCTCTAAGTGCTGCTGGTCTATTTGCTCATATGTGGTTGTAGTTGTGGTGCTTACATTAAACACAGAAAAAGTAATGGAAATAACCCCTTTGTGGAGAAAATCTGAATTGCTGGATGCAGAGGATTCATATATTTTTCTTTTTATCTCCACATGCTGTTCCAGTGATGATAGCAGTGGCTTTGCTCTGGGCTGTATGCATAAAATACAAAATACAGCTGTAGTGAACAGGGAGAACTTCTACTTAAAAGGGAACAGATCCCTGGCATCCTTACAGACCTAGAGTTCCCGTGCATTGTGCCTACTGACCAGAGCAAGGCACAAGGAGCCTTTTCTTCCCCAGGCTGAAGGACCCCAGCTCTCTCAGCCTGTCCTCATAGCACTGTTGCTCTAGCCCTCTGACCATCCTTATGGCCATTCCTCTGGACTTCCTCCAGCAGGTCCACATCCTTCTTATGCTGGGGCCCCAGAGATGGCTGCAGCACTCAAAAGAGCAGAGTAGAGGTGAGGAACCATCTACCTCAGCCTGCTGGCCGCACTTCTTTTGATGCAGCCCAGGACATAGTTGGCTGTCTGGGCTACAAGCACACATGATGAGCTTCTTATCAACCAAGAGCCACAAGTCCCTCTCCTCAGGGCTGCTCTCAACCCATTCTGGGTGCTCTCCACCCAGTCTGTGTTTGTGATTGGGATTGCCCTGGCAATCCCAAGGCAGGACCTTGTACTTGGCTCTGTTGAACTTGATGATGTTCCCTCAGACCCACCTCTCAAGCCTGTCCAGGTCCCTCTGGATAACATCCCTTCCCTCCAGTGTGTTGACTGCTCCTTGCAGCTTGGTGTCATCAGCAAACCTGCTGGGGGTGCACTCAGTCCCACTGTTCTTGTCACTGACAAAGGTGTTAAACAGCGCTGGTCCCAGCACCAACCCCTGAGGAATGTCACTCATCTTTGGTGTCCATTTCTGCATGGAGCCATTGATTTAAACCTGTCTGGAACGTCATATACTCAAATCATGATTATATGATGAATATTTGATTTATAGTCACTGTATATTTGGGAAAAGTGTTACAAACTCAAAGTAACATTTTAACTTATTGAAGACTTAAATAAGAGTGCCAGGAATTTGAAATATGACATAATGGTTGCTAAAGGGAAAATTCAAAGACTTGAGACATTTCATAACATGAAATGTGATTTTAAAAGATGAATGGTCTGGGGAACTTTGCTCAGAAAATTGGATTTTGTAGGACCTAATTTACTGATTTCATTCTTTTGAACATGACCATTTCATTCTTTTAATGAGGGTTTTGAGTTCTTTTGTGTATTCTGGGGCTATTTGTTTATCCAAAGAGGCTCATATGCTAGCATGAGGAGTTAGTTGCAATAAAAATGGGCAAGTAAAACAGTACACATTAATAATGCAGAATGTACCATCAGAGGGAAGTATTACTGATTGCTTTGGCTTGACCTTGTGCTGGAAGGAAAAAAACCAATACAATAATTTTGAAAGGGCTGAAGTTGATGGATTCCATGGAGGGCATATGAAGAAGAATACACAGTGGATAAGCTGAAGGAAGACTTTTTCTCACACTGAAATAGAGTGAGACAAGTCTATATGTGAACAAGACAGCGAAGAAAAGCAATCTGATATAGCCAAATGGTGCCTGGATGAAGATGATACGGAACAAGACCTATGTTATACAGCTTTTAAAGCTGAATTAACTTAGAAACAAATCAGGAAGGAATGCATGCACCTCAGTAAAAAGCCAGATCAGTTCTTGAGATTGTATTTTTTTATTCAAGAAGGAGGTAACATAGAAGTTGCTGTGATAAAGAGAAAATTATTAGATCTTAGATACTCTGAATGAGAGGACAATATGTGGGATAATGCAGATGGAAAAATGAGTAAGTGCCTGAGACAGAGAGGGGGAAAAATGACAGTGCCTAAACCAGAAAAAATATCAGTATAGCCACAGTAATATTAAAATTAAGAGTTTCTGTAGGGCCATTCACTTTTGAGAATTTGTTTCCATATTTTTCAACATCAGAAATCTTATCCAAAGGGGTCTTCAGGAGCTGCTGTATCTCTATGGCATCTACTTCTTTATTATTATGTAGGTTTTAGTGTGAGTGTGACTTTGGGAACAGATGAAAGGATCTAAATTCTAATTTTAGTTTCCAGTTTTACCTGAAGACTGACAGAGTCTGGATTCACCCAAGCTTTTGGAGAAGGTCGTCCCACCTGAATACAGTGAAAAGAATGCAGCAGTCATCATATGCACGGAGCAGCGCATGGTAGCTGAAAAGGAGGGAGAAAAGATTTTCTGAGTGTCTACACTCCCTAATGAGGTCCTTCCTAGTCTTTCCTAGTAGTTCCCAGGTGGACAAATGCCTCATGGCTGCACACAGCAAGAAACCCAAATTCTTAGCAGCTATCCCTGGGTGAAATACCCTGAGTGACTTGAAGATCCTGGCCTTGTCAGTCCTCCTACATCTATTCCCAGCTTGATCCAGACAATGCATAAGATTCCCTTTTCTTACAGGACTCTTCCATGTCCTTTAAGTTCTATGTTCCCTCCCATGCTCCCCAAACATTCCCCTTTCTGACTTCTCTCTGCTGGCCTCATAATTTAGCACACCAGATGTAGTTACTTTAGCTTGTTTCCCTGGCCCCTCCAAAACAGAACTTTTCAGAGCCATGCCCTGACCTAATTATCACTCACACAGATCACCAGCACCCCCAGCCAGCACCCTGCCATGCAGCACAGCCAGCCTCCTTCTGCCTCCCTCGCAGATAAGACCCCAAAATACAGGTTCTGTCCAAGCTGTCCTTTCAGTAAATAGTACCCTGACCTCCAAGGGCAGAAGAGGTTGACATATCCAAAAGAAACACCCAAAACCCACTGAATATTTTGGGTAGTCCCAACCTTTGATTAAAAAATATCTCCTTCGATTCTTAATTGTAACTTAGCCATAGCTTTCTTCTTTCTATAAAACTTAAGACAGAAGGATTCACCTAAGGATTCACTTTGTTCTCGTTGGTGCTCCTGTCCATTCAGACAGTTTCCTGTGTCTCACACAAAGACTGATGCAAGAAATTACTGCAAGCAGAGACCAACATCAGTCAGGAGGTCTCTGTACTGTGGAGACATGACCAGGCAGGAAACGTTCAGATGTTCTGGTAGGAAATTAGGACTGTGTCATCAGACTGCTGGTGGAAGATGGTGGGAATCCACCAAAGGGATTTGAATATAAATGATGTGTATATGGTGGCCTGAGCCATAGAGATGGGATATGTATCTTTTCTGTGCCAGCTGGAGCCTGTGTATCATCTGTGCATTTAGCTCACATATACATATAGACACACATATATAGACACATAAACTACAGTAAACCAGGATGGGAGGATGGGGCTGAATCTGAAGGGAATATGGGTTTTGTTCCCACCTGGAAGGAAGGGATTGTCTCCCTGGAAAGTGGGGGCTAACACTGACACTGCTCAGTCCAGGTCCAGAGCATCCAAAGAGTTCAAAACATTTCAGATTCAGCTTCAATCCATCATTTCTCCTCCAGAAGGATGTCTCCATGCGCTCATGCCTGTGAGAGTGGACAACTCCCCCTCATTAGGGTAGGTGGACCCTAAGGTTTGCTGACAGGAAGATGGGGTGAAGTACAGAGTCAAACCTTGACTTCCCAAACTCCACACTAGTTCCTTCAGGAAGAACTTTCCTCCTCAAGGTCAGCACAGCTGAGCTGAACAAAAAGTGTGACTGTCCCAAGAAGTGAGGGCAGGAACTGAAGTGCTAAGGGCAATAGGGCAGAGACAGGTTTGATGAGATTTCAGCACTGAAATAGTAAAAAGGTAAAAAAGGGCACATGACCATTTAATAATATTAGGGAATAGCAAGTAAAAGAAAACACAGCCAGAGAGAGACCCCCCAGGGACATCAACAGAGTGAGAGAGGAAGGAAGAAACCACAAAATGGCCTGAAGGCTGGGGGTGGCTGCTGACTGTTGAGCTCTCTCAACAGTCTCTGAGCTAGGCTCCTATGCAAAGATTGTAGTTTTGAATGCCAAGGTCCTTTTCACTTCTAAACTCTCAAGGTTTTCCCACGAATACAAATAATGAAAAAGTGACTAGGTCCTTCTCTAGATGCAGGTGTATTGATTGTAGCAATGAAAAATCAGTTCCTTAGTCCAAAACCCATTTATCTTGGCAAGGATGTGAACAAAGGAATGGAGAACAATGACTCCAAAATGTCTGGGATACCAAGAGCTTTCTGAGAAACAGATTAACAAAACACTTCAGTAAAAAATAATTCTAAAAAACCCTCCTAGTAAACTAGATAATATAGAGAAAATATTTACTCTAGAAACTTATATTAATAAGCAGGAGATATTTAGAATATGTGATCACACAAGGAACTTACTATCTGCTAGACATGAGTGCTGAGGGATGTGAGAAGATTAGCAAGGAAGCTTATTGTAGCACATGTAATCTATTTTTTTATTTGAATTAAAATTGGAAGGTATGGGAAAATTAAAGAAAAATGAAAGGCACAAATGCAGTACTATGCATCCAAAACGGAAGAATGACTTTGGCTATCATTGTCCCAGGGGAAAACATTGTAAATGGCTATAGATAAAGGACTCCTGAGCAATACCAGAGCTCATTGTACACAACAGCTTTCCCTAGATATGCTTGACCATTCGAGGAAAGAAAAGTAGTAGCAATCATACTTGGAAATATGTGTTTGGCCCCATGTTTTGCGAAGTAATAAAGCTGTCTCAGGCATGTCTAGTTCTCATGGAGTCTGAGGACTTGACAAAGAGCAGCTGATAAAGAAATGGCAAAGTATAAAATGTAAGGAAAGTGTCTAAGTGTTCAAATCAAAAGAACTAAGTATTCTAGCCTAGCTTATTTTTACAGTTTTTGTGTATATTCACAGCACACAAGGAAAGAAGTGCCAAGTAGTACAGTTTAGCATCAACTGCAATGAACATGAATGTCCTACCATGAATGATGATAGGCCCAGACCTGTTAAATATTTTTCTTCATGATTTAGGGGAGTGAGATACAAATATTTTATAAGAAAAGACTGAAAAGGTTATGACTGCATGAGGCTCTCTGCAGTACGGATGTAAAGAAAACAGGAGAAGGCAGCAGATGTTTGGAGGTCAAGGAAATTTCTGGGAATCAGATATCTCTAGAGGTAGCCACCAGGCAAGGAAAACTGAGCTCCTGTTAATGACCTCCAAACATCTGCTCTGCTCCCTCCCCTCTTTAGTTTCTACTATGATTTGGAGGATGTCTTATACAACCATGATTTGTCGCAGACAGGTTAGGGGTTTGGCTGACTTCCAGTCTCTGTTTGAAGTGGATGTTTCTGCTATGAAGTTTTTGTTGTATCCTTTGCAAGTGATTATCAATATTCAGTCTCATATTCCTTGAAATAATACTGAATTGTGCTCCTGCCTCTGTTTCCTTCTCCTTATATTGTGACCTCCCTTTTTCTAAAATGTTTTTCCTAATGTGTTGATCTGGTTAATCTCAAGTATTGAGATGGCAGATTTGTTGTTGCAAGGTAGACAAGCCATCTGGCCCAAAGTTTGTTTCACAGTTTTGACCACCAAAACAAATTAGAAGTTACCTCCAAGTGCTCTCTTGTATTGGTCAGTCACCTGAATGAAATGAAGTTTTACACTATGGTGTATGAGGCTCAGTGTCTTCAGCCAATTACGCGCCTTCTGTATCTTTGCTGCAGGAAAAAGGAAAAATACCCTCTAGTTTGTCAATGTGTAAAATTGAATTTTGTACTGGTAGAGATGAGGAAACTGGTGGAAGGGAGGTGTTTTTTCTTTAGTGGGCTAGTAAAACCTCAATGGTCAAGGCATTGGCTCTGTGAAATATTGGAAGGGCTTGTTTGAACACAATGTCCCCAGGCTTGCTGGGAATGGATGGGTAGCTTTGGAAAACTTATCTGGTTCTTTTGCAAGCTAAGAATTCCCCACCTTCCACTCTCACTTTTATATATAAAAAAAGAAAACAAATCATTAGCCATGTCTGGTTTTAGCGTATATTAGACTTCATATGATTGTATAAGTAGGCAACTACATAGCAGTCAGATGGAGAAGATGAGATGTGAGGAGAATATAAAAATAAGTAAACAGTCAGGGAAGCAAAAAGCAGCAAGTAATGGCTCTTTAGTAGGGACAGTTACAGTAAAGAGTTTGTTTCATGAGAGTAGAGCTAAAGAAACTTGATTTTCCCAAAAACTTTGTCCTGTGCGCCTTATCAGCTTTTCCAGCATCCTCAACTTATTGTCCTCCCACACCTACCTGTTGTTTTGGTATTGTGGCTGGTCCAGTGCTGATGGATCAGGCATCACATGGCCACCACAGGCCATTCAATATCTGTTACATATTTCTTGGTGGAGGTACTAAATAAGATCTCCCTCCTCTGTTTAGAAAGATATATTTTCAATGGTTTAAGGCACTTTGTAACTCCGAGGCATTCAACCATCTCTTAAACTCCTCTAAAACTGGACTAGTCTTTTAGGAGGACTGATGGTTGTGGAGATTCTGTCAATTGACAGACACAGGTAGATGCTGAGAATAGCATGTAGGTAGGCATGACATGCCAACACAAGAACATTCTAGGCAGTTCATCCAAATATGATGTTCAGTGTGATAATACCTTGGACAGAATTAGAGGAAACAGAAGATTTGGTTCTTAGAACCAAATCTTCAGGAAACCAACTGCATTTGCCTTGTTACAGAGATCAGCTAACAGCCAACAAATGAACTACTACTCACAAGAAAACTAAATTAAAGACTCATCTAATTAAATGAATAGTAGCCTATTTAAAACAAGAAGCTGGCAAATTCAGTTCCACAAAAAAATAAAAGGTATATTAAAAGTTGATAGCAAAGCTGCCATATAGCAAAGTGCTGATATTTAGGAGCACTTGGAACGTAAAATGTGAAGAACTTTGAAGAGATGAAGGAAAAAAAAGGGTACAACAACATTGGAAAAAAGCATGGAAACATTTTGCTGAAGGATTAGGGCTTTAACTGCCTTTTTTACAGCAGCACGTGTGCAGGGAGGAGGCACTGAAGTTCTGCTGGACTTTGTGGTCCCAAGTTTTTAACTTCAAAATATCATTAGAAAGTTGGCATACAGCCCATACTTAGCAAAGAGGTGAGAGGAGGTGAGGAATTTAAGGCAGTTTAAAGATTTGTCTGTCTCCTTAAAACTACAATTGCGCAAGCAAAATCTTGGTTCCACTTTTGCTCACACAATTGAAGTTGAATTCTGCTTAAATCAGTCTCTGTGACTTTGCTTGGCAGAAGGTTCTTTTGCAGTCAGAAACTGGGGGAAATTCACCACAGTGTAATGCTCCACAGACTGGTTTTTCCCTCATGCAAGTCCTTAAAAAGTAAAATTGTCTGTCTGAATTTTTTATAGTTTAGGAGAATTTTGTTGATTTGAATGTATGTGTATTTGAATGGGTCTTTGAAACACATGTTCTCTCAGCAGTGTCTTCTTTGGCATCGTGGATTTTTGAACTGGTTTCAAGCTGGATTTGAGTGTTTCCACCATTTAAGGTTATAACCTCAGGGAACAGACAACCTTGAAGAGAGCATTTTTGCTGGAAGTTGGTATGAGAGTCCCTCGCTAGAGGTTGGCCATTCCATTTACTAGAGGAGGAACTTGATTAGACTGGACAATTATGACACAGGCTTAGGCAAAATGAAGCCCATTATTAAAATGTGCAATAGTTTTGCTGAGGAAGGGACACTGCTCTATAAAATACTGTCATTCACTACAAGGTGTTTAGAAAATATGGCATTGAAGGCACTAGGCAGTGTTGGGTTGAATAAAACCTACAAAACATAATGAAAGCCAAAGGATTGTTTCTGAGAAAGAGATTCAGATCTCCTTGGCACTGGATCAGTCACCTTTCAATAAAATGTTTTAGGTGAAATATCATGCTATAGATTTGTTTAGAGAAGTGCTAAATTTGATAGACTCAAAGGTTAGTAGTATGGCAAATCTCCTCTTCATCATTAACAATTCCAGGCCTTGCCAGAAATAACTGCTGTGCAAAGAGAGAACACTCTTCGTTATATTAAAATTAGCTAGAATAGAGTGTCTCCTAATCAAATTTTGTCCTGAATTGCCAAATGATGTATAGTTGTTTGTGTTGTAGATAACACTCCAGTGGGGACTATGCTAAAATCCCTGAAAACTCATATTATGCAAGACCTCTGGCTGAACTTTAACTCTGTGCTTAGAAGTGAGAGGTTGGTGCTATAAGCCACCCAGATCTCCATCAAATAGTGTACATTTAATTGTACACTTAGCTAACAAAGTTCAACGTATATTAAATGAGCAATAAATTCCCATCTCCACAAAATGAACAAAATGACATTTCAGAGTAGCATAATCTGCATTTGAGGCCACACTCAGAAGTAGTGATGGCAGAAAAGGGACAAAGCGATCATCTAAACATTGGTAGGATTCTAGTATTCTTTGCCTTTGCTTGCTACAGATGTTTCTGTGAGCTGGTCAGTTGTATCTAGAAGCTATAAAATAAAGACAGAAGGCTTAATAAATAATTGGCACAGACCCAGCACTTAAATCAGCTTCATGCAGTATAAGAAATTATGCTGCTTTGAGGGCAACTATAAGGAAAATCTATTCGGATGGAGTGTACCTATTGAGTTTTGGCTGATTGCTGTTTGAACTCCCGCTAAGTACATTAGGGAGTATAAATTTCCAAAAAACACTGCACAGCATTGCTAAGGACTCTGCATGTATTTATCCTGTCAAAATGTTTGAAGCTATAACCGACATATGAGTTTTTAATTTCTTTCCATTTTTAATATTCCCCACTGGAAAATGTCAGTGCATCCACGCATTGCACTTGCAGTGCCATTCCAAACCTCTGCAATTCTCTGTAATGGAGAGTTAGAGGCTGGAGCAAACATCTTCAGAGCTGAATGTTTGGACAAAACACCCTTTATCTTATTTGTTCTTTTCTGAGATCTACAAAGCCTGTTTCACTGTGCTGCTGTTCAGTCCTGGCTCATTTCTATTCTCAGACTGTACAAAGCAGATTTCAGATTAAAAGTTTCAGAGATTCCTGTAATGGAGATCTATATGAAGGGTTTCACAGTTGGATCTAAGTGGACTTGTACTGATTTCCTCCAGATGTCTGGTCATCTGGAGAAGGAGAAATATCAAACGTCTCCCCATGCATTTCAAAATGTATCTTTTCCTTCTGCTGAAAGAGCCCCTGGTACCCAGTAATGCTGCCATTGTTGGGACTGTTTTGGGGGAAGCCCCTTCTGCGGTCTGATGGAGTTATTCCTTCAGGGAGCTCACTGATCTCAAAGTTTTAAATTATAAAGGTGACCGGGGCTCAATGCCATGCCCATGTTCAACCCCTCCACATGCCTCCACACTCAAGCTGATGCCATTTTTATAACATGTTTGCATACAGTAGGCACCCCCTGAGGCCCCTCACCATGCTCACACTGTGAAAGAGTCTTTAGACAGACAGGAAAAGAATGAACATCTGGATATCAATGCAATTCTCAGAGAATCTATTAAATCATCTATTAAATCTCCTTTATGTCCATATCATTGGGGTTTTTTCTCAGAATAAAAAAAAAAATCAGCCTTCAAAATTGGGATTTAACACAACTGCAGTGGAGAGCTTCTAGGTCCTGAAGACTAAAGCCACTCTCTCCTGTAACAATATAAGTATCTCAAGGGCTTCCTTCCTGTGAACTGATCCTTTCATTCACTGATGCTTTTGTTATTAACTCTTTGATATAGTGTTTGCTGTTAGATGTTACTGTTGATATTTTGCTTTTATTTTAAAGTATCCAAGAACCATTAAGACAACTCCAATTTTCCAGGTTGATACAGCTACCAAAACCCAAACCAGCAGATAAAATAGCCCTTTTTGTAAAAAGATCCTGCTGTGGAAGTAGTTTACTAGGGGAGGTGAAAGCTAAACCTCCCTTTAGTCCCTTGTCACCTTTAGAACCTGTGCAAGATTTCTTCTCTTTGAAAATTTCAACAAATGAAACTCAAGTGTGTGGAACAAGACAACAGAGGTGGGTGACAGGCAACTGTCAATTGATGTTTCAGTCAAGCAGTTACCTGCAGCAAGGGAAGAAAAAGAGCAAAAGACTCCATAAGACATAATAGTCACTGTCCTTTCATACCAGAAGACTCTGAGATGCTACAGAGGAGGATGATGAAAGCTTTAGAGCAGATAAATGGATAAGCACCACAAAAGCTGGGTGATGATGAACGCAACAGTTGCTAACACCTCCACACAGTTCTGTTCTATAATTCAATAGGGCCATGGATGATAAGTCCAGAAAAAGTTATTTTATCCACAGGTTCCATGATCTTCTGCATAACACCTGACGGAGCTTCAAATTCAGCCCTGATATAAGTGACTGAAGTGATTGGGTGGGTCAGCAGTGTGGTTTCTACAAAAACGTCGGAGATTTCTTGCTACCACAGGAAAAGGATGGCAAGAGTAAACCAAGTGTATGGTGGCACTTGTAGTCTGGGTTAAGAATCCTCACAGTGGGTCCAAAAACTGGCAAGAC
>NW_005054328.1:5272641-5293766 GCF_000277835.1 Geospiza fortis | reverse complement strand
ATTCCTGCTCTAAATGAGCTCCTGCTCATCAAGTTTGGGAAATCAAAGCTAGTGTCATGGGATACAGTGGCCATGCTAGTGTCCTGTTGGCCACAGAAAACAAGGTTCCAGGTTCCAACCTGACCCATCAAGCCAGGCAGTTTCAGATGGCTCCTGAATTCTGGGTAGGTGAAACTGATTTCCAATATTTCCAAAATGCCTTAAATACCAGGTATGTGATCTGCTACAACTGCATCATGTTTATAAGAGCATCACTGCAAAATGCTTCTAGTGCTGTACCATCAGAATTTTAGCTGTTCTCAAGCTCAAAGAATTTGTATTTATGCCCTGAAATAAACAAGAAAATATTTTAAAAGAAAGGGTATGTTCAATATAAATATTATCATCTCCTTATGATTATTGCATTGATCCATTCTTCCTTTGCTCCATCAGTATACAATATTGAGTATCTTACTTTCCTACAAATGCCTGGAAAAGAGGAGTTAATGCATCATGGAAAATAACTTTGTGTGAAAGACATTTACTTTATGAATCTGGCTTTAAAATTCTCTCTCTAGTTTTAAAATTACTATCACAGCCAGATTTTGCATCAAAAAGATCCCACTTAGCAGAATATATGATCTCAAAAATGAATATCTGTTAGATTGTTCATACAGAGTGCTTTGAGAAATAATTTCTCACAGATGGAAAGCTATAAAAATGGTATTCTGCTATCTCGTAGTTTGAACCACAATCTCAGAACATATGAAATATCGATATTGAATCAAGCTGTACCTGGTTCCGCTTGAATGAGTTCTTCCAAGTTCTTGACCTCTGTTCTACCATTGTTTCATTTTAAACTGGAGCCCAATGGAAAAAAAAAAAACCCAAACCTATACAAAACACACACAAAAACGCCCCACATCTTCAACCTTTTCTCCATGAGCAGAGACAAATCAGGAATCACATACTGTTTTCTAATGAGCCTATTTGATATTATATACTGCCTTTGAAGACTGTAGTTATAATAAAGAAATGGCATTAACAGATCACACACATGAACATTTACTTGGTGTGAAGTGTTTTCACTGCTCTCCCTACAAAATAGATATGTCTTGACAAAGAGACATGTCATAGAGAACACTGCTGATACTTTTAGGTGATAGAATAATGGAAATAAATGTTCATTACTGCTGACTTCTTCTGGAGACAATTCTCTATTGACAGAAATATTCTCAGGGAAAAATTCTAACATTATCTGTACATAAGTCTGTGTGAATAATGAATTTTTCTCTTGGAGTCTTCTCTCTTCATTCAGCAGTTCAGTCCTGGCACAGTTTTCAGAGTGTACTGAGAGGATGCTTTCGAGCACATTTCCTTTAAATCACTACTTAGGCCACACCAAAAGTACCAGTATAACCATTTCCTGGAAAGCTTCAGTGCTCTCTCCAGGTGTTCCTAACTTTCTTAATAACAGTAATTCACAGTGTCAGAGTCCCATTAGTTACCAGATGGATCATTTAACCACTCACAGAAGGTATCCAGCATCTGCCCCGCTGGTCTGTGTTTCCCGATCAGAGTCTGTTGCCTTTTGATCTTGGGCTGCAGTTCGACTGTGACTTCTTGTGAGCAACAGCACTGACGCTGACACCTAACACCTCAAAGTCCACTCTTAAGCTAACAGAGACCCTGGAGAAACAGCTGGAGAAATGGAGCATCAGTGGTCAGAAAATTCTGCCCTTTACTACAGTCATGATGCCCTGCTTTTTTTTTTTTTTTGGTAAATACCTTGTATAGAGCAACTTGTCCCAGACAGGCTCTTATTTAGTTCAGCTCAGTATAGCATAGCAGACTATTTACAGGTACATTACTTTTATTTTCCATACCTTTCATTTGAACATATTTATTATCCTTCACCTAATAAATCTTTTGTCAAGTTGTACATAAAGCTTGGATTGATTTAGAAAAGTGTCTGTGGCAGGTTTTACAGCTGAAGATCTCCAAAGTGCTCTTTTATCACTACTGGGTTTTCCATATAATGCTAATACTGATTGGTCCCTTTGTGCAGCCCAGGAACTAGCTGCAGTGTGTCCTTTGAGGGCACTCTGACTGCTTCTCCCAGGACAGCCACTCCTTGCCCCGTTTGGGACTCATCAACTTGAACAGCGCTCACAAAACCTGCTGCTAAAACTGGTTCTAAAAGCTATTCTTCAGGAAGCATGTGCTTAACAGGTGATGTGCCTGCAGATCCCCACAGCAGCAGAAGCAGAGGTGAGATTTTCATGTCCATGTGGCTCAGTTTGGGCCCAGGGCCCTTAGGAGCAAAATCTGTCCCCCTTTCTATGCAGGAGGTGGTCATGAGAGCTGGCCAGAGCTCCAGACCACACGCTATGGACTAGCCCACCCCCTGCTGAGAGCATGCCCAGGGATCAAGTCTGGGGCTGAATTAGGTGTCTAAAATCAGACAGATTCATAATTTCAAGGAAAAGATTTGAGACGCCATTCAGATGTGGGATGGGTCTCAGGCCAAAGGTCAGCTGGAAGCTGTACACTACTCTAAAAGGGCCTGGAAACTGCAACTGAAACAGACAACCTCCTCCTGCCAGAATCCTTGTGTTAGTGGTGATGAGCATATTCTCTGAAAAAAATTAGAAAGGGGGTTGTGGACTAAAAAGACTACTGCTGGATGAAAGGTACAGCTGAGGTACACCATGCAAGGTGTGAAGTCAAACTTCCCCAGTGCTCAGAGGTGTTGAGCCCTCAAACAGTGTTCTGTGAGATGCACTCAGACAGCTTTGCACTGCAGAGGAAAGGTAGTATTTTTTAAAAAGCTTATTGAAAAGGAATTTGGCTCTCACAGGAGGTCAGCAGGATTGAGCTACTTTAGATCTACATTAGCATATTTCCTCTGTGTCCAACCAGACATCACTGATGCATCACAGCTTTGAACTTTAAAGGAAGCTGAATGGCTTCTGCTACAACTTGCCCAGGGACAGCAAGGAGCCCCAACATCCGATTCCGGGTCTCCCAAGGGAGCTGAGGACATGCCCTGGGAGCCCAGAGAGGCTTTTGGCTCCCAGAAGAGGGTGTGAAATCCAGCCTCACCAGGCTGTCTGGAAACAGAGCTGTCTGGAAAAGTGCTAAGGAAGGGCCTTAAAACCTGCCCACTGCAGCAGGTTTAGATTAAAACAGGTATGTTGCAAGCAAACCTAACCCACTCAAATGGCTGGAGACCCAGCTCCTGCTCAGCTTGCGGGGATTAAGTGCCTCACACTGACCAACTTCACACTAGCAGCCAGCCCCCATGCTGCTGAACTCCCGTCTTAACTCTGGATCCCACCAGGACTCCTTTTTTCAGCAGGTGGTAGGCATTTGCTCTGCAATGCAAAATCGGTGTTGAACCTGCTAACTCATGGCTGATACAGAGCTGTAGGTAGTCCATTTTTTTATGTTATTGCATGTAGGCATGGGAGCATCAGTGTGCCCAGCTGACCTCATGGGGCAGCGCTTGCACAGCGCCTTTTTCCACTCGCGCGTTAAAAATTGTCCTGTGTACACGCTTCCACACACTCTTGTGAACACTTTGCTTTTGTTTTTTCTTGTTTTGTTTCCCTTAATCTAAAAGAAATTACTCAAACTGAGAACATATTGTTGCTCTTTGAGTGTGGAAAAACATAACATAGCAACTTGTCTTGGCTTTCTAATAGTTTCACGATGTGCTTTTAAACAATGTCAAACTTGTTCAAGGCTTGTGACATTTGAAGTTGGCAAGTAAATCAACGTTTGGGTTTTTTCCCAAAAGCAAAACTTTTTAGAAATAAAATGGTTGTATTTATTTCAAAAGAAAATATTCGTCCCTGTTTTTTCTGGTTTGGGTTTTTTTTTTTTTGACACAAAGTGCTGTGTATGCAGGATTATTTTTATTTTGTATGTATGTTGCAGTGCTCAACATTTTAATTGCCACTTCCTCAATAAAACTATTGGAAATCTTCCATCTTGCCATTAGCACTTACAAAATAACTGTTAACAATATGTTATCCAGACACAGAAACTTTATAATTAACATTGGACTAGTCTTCAAAGTCTAGTGACTAAAATATATCCTATAAAATTACTGGACTTCATTCAATGCTATTCTGCTGGTTTAATGTTCAATAAATGTGTTGAGGGGAGATATTTGGCAGCATGAATTGGTCTCTCTGGCAGAGAGAATGACTACAATGGGGTTTGCTCTCTGCTCTATGGCAAGAGCACCAAGGCTCTACTGGGCTGCCGAGCAAACACTGAAATGTTGCTGCTGGTGTGAAATAACATCGCTCCCAGACACACTGCTGTGCAATCCTTCACTGCAGCGCTCCTCCCTTGTCAACTGACAAGGAATTGGACAGTTTTCACATGAGCAATAAAACACAACAGGCAGTGTATTTCTGGAGCATTATAGCACAACTGGGGTAGTGTCAGAAGGCTGAAGGCCAAGCGTCTCAACTACGGGAGAAATACAAGATTGGCTCTGAAGCATCTTAATGCTATCCTTAAATGGAATTTCTACAGTACATTAAATAAGGACAAATACTTAGTCCTGTGCCTTTAACACAGACATGGACATGACATCATTGGCAGCTAATTAAGACTTATTCCAGCCAGGATTGTGCTGCAGCCGTAGCAGGCCATTGCACTGGTAAAGAGTTTGGAGGACAGGATGAAAAGGATTGGAACACACTTTTATTTAGATTAAACTATGAAAAAGGCATGATAATGGATTAAAACCCACATAATTTTGCAGGATTGAGGTCATTTAAAGCAGCGTCTCCACATAATCTGATCCTATGAAGCTCCTTGCCCATGGGAAATATCTGAAAAAACTCTCTGCCTAGTTTCTGAGATAAACAAGACTAATGGACCAATAGACATGTGGATAGATTTCTGGGAGTTATTTTTGCTAGGATAGAGCTCTTCCAGCCAAGAGTATTGTCGTGTTTAGCACTCTAGCTGCTCATGGGGTGAAGTGGTCACCGTCCCAGTACACTTTCAGCTCTTCCTAGGTATGAAATACTTCACATGCAAGGTGATATCTGTGCCAGGAGGTGCTGAAGGCAAGAGTCAGGCTGTACTGGGTTCCTGCCTAGCAAGAAAAGTTGAGAAGTCAGAAGCAAAATTCTTGCTCTTAGAGCCTTTGGACTCCATAGGACACTGAAGAAAGGAGGGTGTGAATGAGGCATGCACAGCTCTCCCACCCCTGCAGTTTTTGCCCTGGGTGGACCCAAATATATAAAGAGAAAATGCATAAATATGTACTATAAATATTAATACAGTTTTTCTCTACCAAAAGGCAAAATTTACTGTTTTTCCAGATCACTGTACTAATCTTTTACAGATTTTTTTAGCAGGCAATATGTAAAAATATGACTGAAACATCTGGGCAGACTTTCCTTCAGAAAATAAGCTTTAGTAGGAGCTGTTTTCTTACACTCTCCCTGTTCTCTGCTCGCAGGTCAACTAGTGAGGCCACAGGTCGGAGTAAGGGCTTCAGTGGAAGAACAGCACCAGGGAAGGGCTTTCATCTTTCATGCTCGTTGCACATATGAAAATTTCCTTTCTGTCAGCAATCTGGACACCCAGTCAGACCAGTTATTTTCAAATTGTTTGTCATTGTCTGAGCAGGTTTGGTCTCTTTGCAAAGCATAATTTTTCAGCTCTGTCACAAGCAAGAACAGACATCTGAGCAAGTGGTCAGATTGCTGAGAGAAATTATTTGGCCTCAGAAATACCCACTAGGACACAGTGCAAGCTCCTGTCATCTGGATATTTCTCTGCACTGAATCAGTGGGCTCCTTCTGTTCAATAATGTACTTATACTATAATCTAATAATACACTTGTGAAATTAAGTTACTGATCATTGTGAGGGTGAATGAATTGTGCTAGTATAACACCACTAAATCACAACAGTCAGGTTTGACATGAAGAACATGGACAGTTTTTAAAGGGGAAAAAATTATTTGTATAATCACTGTCAAGCACTCAAATTGAAGAGAGAAAACTTATTTTGGAAGATATATATTTTGTGCAAATTTTTTGCCATCATCATACAGTTATCACTCATAAGGTCAGAGAAAAGGTACCTATAAGGGACACTAAGGTGTTATCTAGCTCATCCACCTCCAGCATGGTAGGGCATATAACTACATGTACATCATTCCTACCATTTGCTTTTCTAACCTGTTCTTTCATCTCTTTGATAATTTGGCTTCACAGTTTCCCTTGACAATCTATTTCAATGGTTGGTTACTTATTATAATAGAAACAATATTTTTACTCTTCTGCTACCTAAGAGAATTATTCCTTGTTTAAATTGCCTCATTTTTTTTATGCACAAAGGGCAAAGAAATTTTTTTCACTCTTCTGGCTGCTACCCTCATGTCTCGGAAGGCTATTTTCACAATTCCTTTTGATTCTTCTGCTGACTAAGCAATCAAAATTCCTTCAGCTGTTATTTGTAAGATGTGATTTTAGACCTTTGCCCACTCTTAATGCCCTCCTCTGGTGCCCACCATGTCTTTTTGGAATGCAACACCCAGGGTTTACACACACTGAATAGAAGGAATATGACTTATGTCTTACATGATATCCCTGTCAGCTGGCTTCTTCTAACATCTGGGATTAGGAGGCAGAGAGATGTGAATCATTCACACTGTGACCAGGGTAGGTATTGTAAGACAAAACATTTCTGTGATCTTTATCCAATAAAACCATTTTCATCTTGAACTCCATTTATTTTCCTGAACATTTTTCTGAGTACCCACAGAAGGTGTATGCAACTGAGGACACAAAGGCATCTGTAACAAATTCAGACAGATATCCCCAAAATAAGTGCAAATGTCATCTCATCTTGAGTTAATATAGGTACCCTTCTTTAGGATGATGCAAGATTATAAATTATTCTGCAAGTTTGAGAAGAAAAAAATTGCATATATTTATCAAACTGGTAGTAGATGTACATCATGTTGTAGTTTTAATGTTTTAAGAAAAATGAGACAATGCTTATAAAAAATACATGGTCTTCTTATGCTCTAAACAAGAAGGGAAAATACACCAAAAAAACCCAAAAACAAACCAACAATGAGTTATCATTCACAAGCTGTCTTCAAAACAGGCCTCTGTCTTGGACCTGACAATGGGATTTTGACCTGAAAGCTCATCCTTTTTTTTCCAGTTATATTAGTCAGCCTAATAAAAGAGATGGCCTCTCTCCATAGATCTTCTTTCTCTAGTGGTTATCACTGTGATGTTTGCCGCCACAGGCCCGTAGGAATTTATGGATCACTGTCTCTCTCCCTCTCAAAAAGACAGAAAGGAAAAGGTCAGATGAAACCCTATCCCACCCCAGGTCCATACTCCTGTGCAAAACAGCAATGTCAGGGGTTCCTGTGTCAGCCTCAGGTGAGCTGATGGGTTGATACAACAGGGTGCAGCGCCATGAAGAAATGTGACCTCGTGTCCCAAAGTCATGAGACCACCAGAATCTGTGCTGCACTGGTGCAGTGGCACCAGGGCTGGTTTTGGAGGCTCTCTTAGTGCTCCCTCTGCTCTAGTGCAGCTCCCAGACTTCAGCTCCTTGGCTGCATGGTGGCTTTGGAAAATACAATCTCCATTCACAAGCAGGAGAAAATCACCAAGTGATTTGTTACAAATTATTTGCCATGCTCTAAGAATAACCAACTTATTTCATTTTAAAAGAGGGCACAGAGGTTCCCTGCAAGCACGTGAGCACTTTTCCCCAAGGAAAATTTCATAATGGTTAATATAAGCAGAACTACAGTAGTGCATATGGTTAACAGCTGCTTTAACATGATATGGCATGACAACTGTCTGGAAATCATTAGCCTAACTTTTCTTTAGTATTTGGGTAATTAACCAACAGAGAGAGCTATTTCAGCTTATCAGATAATACTTTTTTTTATTTTTCCATTTTATTTACAGTACATATAGTGCTGTTTCTCAAAATAATACATGAAATGATTGCTGAGTGAATGAAAAAAAATCATAAGTCTCAACAGATATTTGACATATATTTAGATCTTTCCAAAACATTGAAGCATTCATGGGTTCCAAAGAAGACTTTCCTTTAAGGAAATTAAAACATAAACCGCTATTACTGTTAAGGTTGCATAGAGACTAGCAAAAGCCTGGAATATAAATTTTGTTAAATATATTAAACTGTAAAGCGGAGTTCTCGGGGACTTTGATAGTGTCAATCACCTTTTGGTGCAAAGATTTTGTTGCATGTTTTTATTGCTCTTGACAACTGCCACCTTCCTCCTTTTTTTTCTATCCATAAGAATTTTGTTAGCAGTACAGTTATTCTTCAGCTTAAACAGTGATATCAGAAAAATGTTAGCTCTTGTAGTATTAGGCAGAGCTAAAACTGAAGAGGAACAGAGAACAGCACACACAGGGTAGGCAAAATAATCTTATGTTGATCTACAGAAAGCAAGAAGTCATTGTCATCTTGTATGAAAACATATGTAAACATGTGCAGCATAAAGGAAGTATAGGAAGCTTGAAAAATATAATAGTTTAACAAGCCAGCAACTCTATAATTCATTAAGGTTGCTGGTCTGAGAATCAAAATTTTGTTTATTAAAAAAAATTGAAGTTTTATTGCATATTAAAACTTTATTCGTTCTGCAAAACAGTCACAATATAAGAATAATATCACTTCCAAAAGCTTCTTTAGGAAGTAAATATGGTCAAAGGAAAGTCCAAAAATTTAGGATGTACATAAGTAGCAGAAATAAACACTCAAATCCTAAGAGCTAAATCGTTTCAGCTTCATGAGTCCAAGTAGTAGGGAGGCAAGGACATAAAACTTTCCTTTCTGCTTCCCAGGGTGTTTCATTTGGGCATTTGTACACCTGTCCTTCCTTGAGGACAGCTCAGAATTCATATTTAATACCCACAGAAGGCACCCTCTTGCAGGTGCATCCAGGTTCTTTTAAGAGGGGAAGTGAAATGCTCTTAATAGTTTTGTCATAATGAAGTTTTTTGAGTGGGGAGAGAGAAGGGACAGGAAAAAAGTGACAAGGGGTTACTCATCGGCCTGAGAATAAACCAGAAATTAGTTTGACTTGACAGCTTCTATTTTGGATGCCACTAAATGCAGCCTTCTCCTGCTGCTCTACACAGCATAGTTTATTTCCCCCTTAAGGTCCTCACATGTATCAAAACACACTTTTTTTCCAGCACACATCTGAAAGCAGAGTGGTAAATGCTAATCCTGTGATGGATTTTGGAGCACAGCTCTGTTCTTGCTTGATAAAGGTTCCATTTCAACAGTAGCTGTTTTGTAAGAAATATGTGTAATGCACTGCTGAATCTGATCTATCATGCTTCTGCTAATACAAAACTTTCTAGAAGCCAGACACAAAAGACTTATTAAACATCAGTAGCTTTTCCAGAGACTTGCCACTGCTACTAATTAAGTGCATGTTAATGAGGACAGCATGCTTTCTAAATCCAAATCTAGCAATTCAGACAGAATTCAGCAATAAACTCACCATCCTGATAGGATTGGACAAACTACTAAAATGCCTGATTGTGGTTATAATTGGATAATGTAATGAATAAAGCTACCTGATGTTATTTCCACATTTACTGGAATCCTGTGTGTTTTGTGATGCAGTGTGAGCAATGAGTGCAGTATCTGTGGAGTAACAGTGGAGATGGATCCAACCGTGCCTTGTTGGTGGAAGTTGCCGAAGCACAGAGCAAGAGCGCATGTAGCACGGGCAGCTAAGCTTTGGGAATAGATGCAGGGCTGAATCTGTTCCTAGTTTTGGTTCCATGGGAGACAAATAACTGAAAAACTCACATTTCCTCATAAATGTCACGAGTTGAGCTATTTCTCCAAGATCTTCATATAGCAGAGAATGCTTTTGGGCTGACAGTCTTGCACAATGTTTAATACTTGACCTATAACTTTCAGGAGAGTATTTAATTACATTTTGTCTTCTCCAAGCTTGACCCAAGCTTCTGCTAAGTCATCCTGTGACTGAGAAGGACCTTTTGAGGTGCAACAGTGGAAGTCCTACCATCTTCCAGCTGAGCGTTCCCCTCCTTGCAGAGATCATGGAAATATTTTGGAGCACCTACCATGCACTGCCATGCGCAAACACATTTTGATGGCAGCATCTGAGCCAGATTCCCAGCCTTCCTGGGGAGTTTCTAGGAGAAGGATGTGTACTTTCAGATTGCTCCCATCTTGGTGCAAATTAGGCATACAGCCATTCACATACAACAGGCCAGTGCGGCAAACAAGCATACTGGGGTCTTGTGACCATGGATAAAAAGCAATTCTTCCTGGGGGAAAAGGGTTTTTACCTCACTTGCCCTTTTTCACTCTCATAGGACAATAGCTTGAGTAAATGTGCACAACAATAGAATCAGATTTCTAATCACAAACTAATGTTTCCATTCACAGCACATTATTGGCCTCTGACCAAGTTCCATGTGGGTCCAATACTGCAATATTCATTCAAATAAGAAGAGATTTATCAAAGTGAGGATCAGGACTTTTGTCTATAAAATCAGCTGGTTCCTGTTAGAAGATTCATTCAATCATGATGACGTTTGTAATATCTCCACCAAAATCAGTTAAACTCATTCCTTTTGCTTTGCAATATTTGTCTCATAGTACATTATCAAAGTCTTTTTGTTACTCAGACCAGTGACTGTAAAGAATTATCAGGAAAAAAATCTGAAACTGCTTAGAAATACTGATTTCATGAGGTGGTTGGGATGACTGTACAGAAATCCCCTTCCAAATTAATAGTATTTGAATCCTGAAGCAAATGTAATATTGTCTTAAGTGATAAAATTGTCTTCAATATCACAATGATTTTAATGAGTCTTAGAACATTTCAGTGACAACAATAAAACACAGGATTATAAATAACAATAATAGTAACAGACAAATTTGAAGAATAAGTATTGCATCTATCTGGTAATAACAATGATTAAATGAGAAATTAAATCAAATCAGAAAATGAACTTTCAATTGAAAGCTTGCTATCCAGGCATTTTATAACTTAAAGTATGTCTAAAACAAAAGTAATAAGAAAATGTTAAATATACCGCCATAATATTAATATTCCAATTTTTTCCAGTTTCATAACTTCCATCTTTGTTTTTCAGTATTTAGGGCAAGATTCCTGGGAATGCTTTTCATAGTTAGCTTCCCATTTATAGTGTCTCTTCTGTTTTTTGTTCCTAGGAGGTAAGAAATGACAGTAATGGAAAAATAATGTGCCAGTGAAAGGAAATTATAGAGAAATTATCTAGCTTTATTCTCATTTTCTGTGACATTATAGGTAGTCTTCTTTTGTTAAAAATGAGAAATGACACATTATAATTTCTAGGTATTGTTAAATGCTGAATCTACCTATCCACCAGTCTTATATTTCCCAGACTATTTGTGAATCCAGCATTGGACTGTAGCTTGTGCTATTCATGAATCCAACTGGCTCTTTTGCAAGTGACCCAACCTGTAGTTTATAAACCATTTGTACGTCCAGTGTTGGACCTGTAGTTATAGTTTTGCAACACCAGCAATATTTTTGAGAGGACTGCTGCCAAAGAACAAATAATATCTACACTACAAGAAGCAGAATTCGTGTCCTAACACTTCCTCCAAGAAAAAGGAGAACATTACTTCCCATCTTTACGTTTTCTGAAGAAACATTTAATCCATGAGCTAATTGGTTTATTTTGGCAGAAGAGTTGCCCTTTCCTCTTTCTCTTTTTTCTTTTTTTCTCTACTTTTCCCTTTTCTTTTCTCTTCTCCCACCCCGGTGAAACAAGGATGCTATCAGGACAGTTTTTTAAAATGTGAAGATCTGCTTAATAAACTTTTTTAAGACTATTTGGGACAGAGATGTTTCTTATAATTATTAGTTATAGCTAAAGATAAAATTATAAAGGCAAATTAGAAGGCTGAGTTTTTTACTGTGCAGCTATTAAATCTCTATTAATGACTTTATGCAGCCATATGCAACGAACATTACTGCAAAGCATGCATTTAATATACAGTGCACATGTAGCCAGATAGTTGAAGGACATTACAAATAATGCAAATATTTGCATTCTTTTTCCATGGGGATGCATTTATTTCTGTAACATAAAGCAGTCCAAGTTCATCTAATACAAGAATCGGTGTTTTTTCATGGCAAATACATAAATCTTTCCCCCTGGATGTTTTCCTGTAAAACTTATGTGGCTCAGCCCTCTCATGCAGATATAGGATAGCACTCACTGTTGACCAGGACAATGTGGCCATGTTAGACCTGGACTTAGAAAACCAGTCTTCAGTATTAGCTGTCTTGCTGATGCTTAGAGGTCTCTGTTGGTGATCAGGACCCGCCTCTTCTAGGCGCCTCACATGCACGTAAGAGCAAAATTTTTGCTTCCCTGAAGAGTTCAGAGGCTTGAGAAAGTAATTTGCTCCTCAGCTAGGCAGCTGTGGCTGGTACAAGCTCCTCATCAAAGGCAAGTGGGCATTCCCCAGCTGAGAGCACGGGTACAAAGCCTTTGGTGCCCCTCCAGGCTATGTTCTGAACTGCTGACTGCAAAAAAGTCTTGTTTTCTCCGTTTTTGTCATGTCATAGCTGTGTTCACTTTCTCCTTGTTTGTGGGGCTTTTTTGTTGGTTTTTTTTTCTTGTCGTTGGGGAGCATTTTCCTTTTTTTCCTCTCTCTCATTCCCTTTCAAATCCATCACTGTGTTGCCACAGAACTCATTTAAGCCATCAAGGATTTAAATTTAGCTCTGGCAGAAGTCAGAGGGTAGGCTTATGCGCCCACCTCCAGTGATGTAAGGCTAACCTCAAGGTCCACGCTTCCAGCTGAGCCCAGTGCTCAGCCCAGGAAAGCTAAACACACTGATTTTCCCATGCCCTCAGAGAGGCCTGAAAGCCTCTCTGGGCTGCCTAGTGGCAACCACTGGAGTAAACAAAATGAAAATTCAGCACAGTCAGTTCTTGTCTAATCCTCCTGCATCAGGACTGACTTGATCCTATCAAGGCTGCGCCAGGTTCTGTCACCTGAAGGACCTGGCCCCTGGTCTGAGGAGCCTGCCTTGAAGTTCACTGGGCAACTTTCAGCCAAAAAGCTTTGTGTTCCCTTTCCAACACTGACTGCTTTTTCCACCGTCTGTAAATTGTCATAAAACATGTACTCCTGTTATTACTGTGGGACAGTAATGCTAATATTATAGTGGCACCCAGGGGCCTGGAATGAGGTGCACACCAGCCATGCCTGTCTTCAAATACCCAATCTTCTGTGCTCAGGGCAGGTTTTCACCCTCCTTTCCATAACCTGCTGGAAGCCTGCTGGAAAGAAAAGTTATAGAATGCAACATAAAGCAGAGGGTAAGAGAGAGAGGTCATAGTGCCCCTCGCAGAAGAAGTAAGAGAATATCTGATCTGTGCATCAACATCAGTCTGTTTTTCAACAGAAATATTCCAGCCATAATTTCTCTGAAAGAGAGACTTTTAATGGCTTAGGGTAACCAACAACTGGCTTATGTTCCCTTCCAGGATTCCAAGATTACCCTTTCACATCCAAAAGGGAGAGAAGGTGTACACACTCCCAACTTCTGGCTCTCAGACATGCCTTTAAAAATTGTACAGTGCCCTGAAAAAGCATTACAGAGGAGATGTCACCAAACAGAGCCTGTCCAAAAGAAGTTTTCCATGGTTCAGACAAGTGATCTGCTGGAGAGACATGGAAGCCCACAGCTCATTTGTTCATTAATTTTATATCAAGGATGCAAAAAAAAAAGTATTCAATTAGCTTTCATGGACTTGGTTAAATATTTAACTATTTTAGCATGAGAAAACTCTAGTTATTGTGCCAGTTTTTTAATGGAGAAGCAATTATTGATTGACACATGCTATTTATTGGTACTCTTTAAACAGATTTAACATCCCTCAGTCCTAGTGCTGCCATTTATTCTCTGTCCTAGGGCACCTGGAGACTGACCCCACGCTTTATCATTCTGCAAGGTACTCTGCGGCCACGTAATGCTTTGGAAACTCTGTTTTGAAGACTTTTAAAATCACGTTCATGGTTTTTGGACTGGTTTCTCTGTTAGTTTAAATTGGCAGCCCTGCATTGACTTCACTGAAAAGTCTGGCAATTTACACCAACTGTGAATTTTGATCTTTATTTCTTCTTCTTTTAATTTCTGAGGACAGATTGGTTTATTTTAAAACCTGGCTGCTGATTCAAAATGTGTGAAATAGCTTTTTTTTGCTGCATAAATATTTTCAAACAGTATTTTCAAGGATTTTGCAATGAGCTACATGAAGCTGGCAAAGCTCTGGTACCCCCTTCATCTTGTGCAAACAGAATTATGTAAAGAATAGGCCTCTGGGACATTAACATGTTCAAGCAAAAAGGACATTAAAAAGCAACTTTTTTCTCAGAGATCCTTAACCTTTCCCCATCCTGGCCCCTGGAGTGACATTCCACCATCTACATATTTTACCTGACTTATCCTGACTAGATTTTCTTTACACCCCTGATAGAACCAGCTGGCCAGTTCACTGCTGGCATTTGCCATCACTGCAATGAACAATTTATCTCATGCTGTGAGTCCCTCAGTCTATAAAGCTTATTCCAGATTCAATTAAATTTCTAAGTGTAGGCACAAGGCCATCTAAAAGTTGTTTTTCCCTTGAATTTAATGGTGTTTGGCCTAGAAAGTTGATCCTCTGGCCTGGTAGTCTTTCCCACATAAGGGACGCCTTTCTTCCTTACTCAGAATTACCTCAAGATCTTCTTAGCAGTGAGTATTTGCTTAGCTATACACCTTCCTAAAATGCTTTAATGTGATGAAGCTGTTGAGCATTTCCAAACATAGATGCAAATTTGAGCCTGTACTGTAAATGGTTTCTGCATCCCTTTGAGCATTGTCTGAGGCCAAAACTCATAGCCAAGGAAGCAAGTCTAAAACCTTGCCATGAAAATCAAGGCTCAGTATCTGGCTGTCGAAGGAAGGCTGCACCTCCTCTGAGGCTGCAGGGATGTTCTTCCTTCTCCAGAGCTGGCGTTTGCCCAGCTCCCTGCACGTGCCTCAGCATCCTCTCCCTCATCCAAGGTTTTCTTTCCCTTCTCAGTAGTGTTTTGGGGAAGCAATATCAACTTCATGCAACATCCACTCTCTTTCCTGATGAAGAAGAAATTTTCATCCTCAGCTCTAACCATTCTTATTCCAGGCTTCCAGTCAGTTGTACACTGGTATTGCCAGAGGAAAAAGTTAACAAATTGGATAACAGCAAGACACAGACACTGCCAGATACCTACATGCATGTGAGATGGCTTTGATCCCTCCTTTGAGCCTGAATTCCTTTCACTTCCTCATCTCCAAAGGCTGTGGTGTGCATGGTGGTGTAAGGCTGTGTGCAGGTGAGTGAGAGCTGCACAGCCAGTTCCAATCCCAATCCAAATCCCAATCCTGCCACAAATATTTGTCACAGGTCTTTGGCCATTAGATGTTGGTGGATTCTCCTGGCCTTTGCTTCATCTGATAACCTGTGTGCATTGCATCAGTGCACTTCTCCATCTAACAAGAGATGCTGCTTCCTGCCCCTTTCCACCTGCCCCTGGTGTGCCCCCTGCCTGCCCCTGCTGCCCAGCTCTATCTGACTTTGCATTTCCAGCCCCGAGGGGCTGCTTCCCCAGCTGCGCTGTGCTTCCTCACTCTTGTATTCCCATCCTACATACACAAATACACTACTGGTAGGTACATCTGCTCCTGCAGGGATTTCCACTGCTCTCTGCCCATCCTCCTGCCCCCAGTTTTCCCACTCACAGCATGGCAGCAGGAAGAAAGCGTGGAGATGTGCATCCACCTGAGCTGCTCCCTTCTCCTGAAGGTGTAGGGGCAAGGCACAAGGGGCCAGGCAATGAGGGCTTCCTCCCAAAGGCAAAGCTGAGATTTATTAGAGGGCTGGAGTTCTGTCTTTAGATCTTTCCTGGCTCTGCTCCCGAGAAAATCATGTCAGTGAGAAGAGCTGGCAGCGCTGCTGGCGGCTCCCCCGGCCCCGCAGCCCTGGAGCACAGGCTCAGCACTCGGCCCCGCAGCTTCTGAATCGCGGCTGAGCCGCACGTGGAGCTGGCTGCCGCTCCAGCCCTCTCCCTGCCTCTCCATGCGCCCTTCTATGAATCACAGGTGTTGTGCATTTCCCTCCACGGACTGAAAGGAGTTTTCAAGAGCTCCAAAATCACTCCAAGTTAATGGGAGCCGGGAGCCCAAAGTGCCCCTGAGGAGCTGCACTGCCCCAGCGCCGCTCAAGCTCTGGTGTGTGCTGGAACTGGGATTCCTAAGTCACAGGATGCTCTTAAAATTGTGTTTCGCTCTCTCACACAAGTAGGAGCCAAGAGCTTGAGAGTTCTGGTCTGGCTTCTGCAATTTAACTGCTCTAAGTTTTTTTAGGCAAGTCACAATCCTACTGAGCCTCTTTCACCATCTGTAAACAGGAGATAACAATACTTAACATCCTTCCAAAGTAAATGTTAATGAGACTTCAGCTTACGTCTGCATTGGGTCTTGGAGATACAAGGCACTGGGAGAGCATTATGTGCTGTTGTTACTAATTGTGAATATCCTTCACTTTAGTTTGTTGTCAATTATTATTAAAAGTGAGAATTTGTGATCTAGTGTAATATTACTCAGAAAAGATTTAGTATCTTTCACAGCCTGTAAATAACTTGGTTGTATTTGTCTGATGCAGAGATCATAATAGGAAACAGATTTCAAAAGTGGTGCAAAAAGGAATGTGTGGTTGTTCTGACAATATCGTTTTCTTAAATTTAAACCTGATAAATCAACTTTGGACTTATATTTTCTGCGAGGAGAATATTTTTAAGTGAGGCAACATAAATGAATTCCTTAACTGAAACATAAACATTAGCACTATGTTCCTACCCTTCTGTTGAATTCTAATGAATAAACAGACACATGTCAGGGCTTTAAACAACATTTGGCAAAGCAGTATAGAGAATTTGTTCACAAATTGCAGAAGGAATCTGAGGTGGCTCTTCCTTTTACCAATTTTTTAACCCCAAGAAGTGAAAAGTGATGCATGCATTGCAAGTCCAGACACATCAGTGTCATGAAGGGCATTGGGACATTTCAGCTGTTTACCAATACTTTTGTCTTCGTTACCACGAAATACCTATCTGAAGCCATCTAAAATTTTGCAAATTAGAGTTAATTAAGCTGCAGTGAAGATATTAGAGCAACTAAGCCACTCACAGGAGAGCTCTGCTCGGCTTCCTTCATCTTTTTCCTTTTCTTTATTCCCTCTGGAACCACAGGATACTAGATGCATCCACTCAAACTTTGTATCTCCAGCAAGAATGTCTGGTTTTCCTCCCCCATCCTGTTCATTCCTATGGATTCACAGTACCATGGGCTTCCCTGAAGTGCAGGCTATCCCTAAAAATCAGCCTTACTGTAAAGGGTGGACTAGCTTTTGGCTGTTGTGTTGTGAAGAAGTCAGTTTAGGAAATGCAGAAATTTTCCCAGGGATATGGGATTGCTTGTTAGGGTTTTCCCCTTAGACACTTCCATCCCCAATTGACTGAGTCTACACTCCCTAAGACCGAAGGGTTCCCAGCCCTTCTGGGCCATGGTGCAGCAGCTGAAGGATTACTGCTGCTGCTATACTTCTTTGCACAGGAGCAAGTACACACACAAGTACGGGTCACTGACACGAAGCAGCCAATTTGTCTGTGGAAAATGAAGTCTGGGCTCTTTCTTTCATGGCTGAGGGGTTTTTTATGCTCTCAAGCCTCATAAAGCCACCGTGTAGCTCCAGGTGTATGCATGGTTTTGTGTGTTTTTAATTTGGCTTCTTAAATACTTTAGATTAAAATCCATAATATTTTTCTAATATAATAGAAAGTTTGGAAGAGTCAGCTCTAATTAGTTTTATTATTGTTGGTAGCAGCTCTTGGCATACATGGATCTTTAATGGAATCTTCACTTCTGTGGAGCTGGAGCAGATAGGAATTTCTTACAAGGACAGAAAGGAGTGAAAATTCTAGTCTTTTCCATATTTCTAAGCAGCCAGTTATTTTGGAATCTGTTGCAGATGTATCCCATTAACTGTCAAGTTACTTAGTAAACCCACCAAATTACTGCACACTCACTCAATAAAAGTGCTAGATATATAAACTATCAAGGAAGTTCTCTCAAAGTTTTGTTTAAAGTTCAATAGGGAAAAAATAATTGGTTGTGGTTTGGTGTTTTTTGTTTTGTTGGGTTTTTTGATTTTTTGTTTGTTTGTTTGTTTGGTTTGGTTCGGTCTGGATTTTTTTGATTTTTTTTTTTAAGCAAGGAGTACAGCCAGGGAAAATGAATGTTAGAAATCTAGCAGCACAAAATGAGGGCTTACATTTCCAAACCTCGACATACCACATGTGCCTATAAAATACAGGAAATGGGTACAAATGTGAAGCTGCACACAGGATTAGAGGCACATGAACACATTTAAAGCAGGTGGAAATAATGTCAGCTGCAGCTGTAATGTTAGGTTTGTACCAGGGGGCAAAGAGTAGATGTGGCTGTACTGCTATTAAAGTACTCTTGATACAATTTTCTGAGAAGAAAGCATATACACAAAAACTTCTGGCATCCTCAAACAAATGTACAGATGTTAGTTGCATCTCTTCCCATTGCTTTTAAAACAGGAAAGCCTCCAGGCCTTCAGTTCAACTGCAAAGACATCCAAATCCAGAGAGCTACTTTGTCAACAAAAGAACTCTTGGGGAACAACACAAAAGTGACTTTTTTTGGGTCAACTGGCATGACACTATCATGCAAGGCCAACACATGACGTCAAGCTATTGGGAAATCTGTGGTCTGGTGCTAAGTTATCCTCGAATAGGTGTGTCATGCATTAAAACAATGATGGGATGTACAGAGGACAAGTAATAAGACGGCCTCTACTGCCCTCACAGACTCATCCCTACAAGAGCATCACAGGCAGGGGTAATTCTCTGTAAATCTTCTGTTTTCCCTCACGTTTACCAATTAGGACCCTTTGGGGTATTCTATATCAGAAAGAGCCTACCAGGATCAGTGTAAGGTCTACAGAGGAAACAAGCTTTTCTTCTCTTTTCAGATAATCCTACTATCAGTGAGGGCAAAAGTAATTTGTCATTAGTTATGCCCAGTGCTACAATCTCCTCCCACAAGATCCTGGGGGCAGCTTGATCTACAAACCCACCAGCCAGGTGCAAGGGCTGTGAGATGGCACAGAGGCACAGCACAGGATGGCCCCGGCCCTGTCTGCATCCTCTGGGATATGAGTTGCTCTCTGTGCACAGTTGGTAAAGTTTACTGCATCCTGTGCCTCTCCTGCCAAACTCTTGCTCACAGTGAGGATCCAAATCAAAGGCTCCTCTACTTCTGCAGCCCTGCCTCCTCATAGCAGCTTATATTACACATTTTTCCATGGACTAGAGGAGCACCCATATCCTACGGCTTAAAAGCAAAACCTGAAGAATTGCCCAGTCCAAAGAAATTTGTGTTTCCAAAAAAGACAAAATGTGAATGATTTCAGAGTCTGGAATCCCTTCAACCAGTGCCTTCCAAAAACAACCCTAGCTCTGCATCCAAAATCTACTGAGGGAGAGAAAACAAGCAAACCTTTCCCACTTCTGAAGATATGGCATACTTGCTTCAGTGCCCATTAAATGAGATAGTAAGTTTTCCTCCTCCTTGCCAGGTTAAACTACAGATATTCCTTCCCTTTCTCTTCTACTGTGCTCTTCCAGAGCACAAATAAAGCACCATCTGGCCGTTCATTAACTCTATTTGATTTCTTTTGATCTCATGTAAACGATGAGAAAAAGATCTAAGACTCCCTTCTCCTCTTTAGACATGTGCATAACTCACATCAGTGTCAATGAGAGTTAAACATGCCAACAGAGAGGAAGAAATAGAAACCACTGTGTGTTTCACTGTAGCATCTTTGCATTTGCAAAATGGAAACAAAATGGTCTAAAACCTAATTCCCAGATCACATTCCTCCAAGTTTCAAAGTGAACCTCAGAGAGGATGTAGAAATACCAGTATACTGAGACAGGACACAATGGGGTTGTTGATGTTCTTATTCATACAGAAAATCCTCTTGATTGTCATGAATTCAAGTGTCTGCAGCCCAAAGGAAGAGAAAAATAATAAAATTTAAAATGCATTTTGAAGTTTTCCACAATATACTTAATCTTCTGTTTATATACAAGGCAAAATTTGCTGTAAATTAAATCCCAAGGTCACACTGCTTTCCAAAGCTCCTCTTTTATTTGCCGTCCACAACCACCCTCCCTAACAGCCCCATCACTCTCCAGATGAATGGAGCACGTTCAGCATTATGCTTTCTCACTGCTGGTCAATGTCTATGGACAAAAGATGCTCTCTCTGTTTTTCATTGGGCAAAGAAGTAGTGGTTCTGGAGCGCTTGCTGTCGCCAGTCAATCCCTCACCCTTTCCAAGGCACGGGGGGAAGTTTGCGCCCATCTCGGGCAATAAAGGCCGGGGATACCTACAGCCCCTGCTGGGAGAACCCCAGTCACCCACGCAGCTGTGGTGGGCCGGGGGGAGGGATGTGGCGTGCCCCCTCACATCCCCTGGAGCGGGGTGCTTGCCGCGGGATGCTGAGGAGTTCACTCCGTCCTGCGCCACACCCTGGCACTGAGGCTCCCGCCCTGCTCTCCCGCCAGTGAGCTCCTCAGCCTCCGCCCCACACCTCAGCATTCCCTTCAGCCCCTTTAGTGAAACTTTCGATGGAACAGGTAATGGAGCTCAGGGTACAAGAATGTGGTAAGAACAGCTAAGCATGTCCAAGAGCTCATCGTTCTAAATATACGGCCTCTTGCAGGCAGAGGAAGCCCTCTCTATGCGTGTGTGCACATTTGTACGCACACTCACTCATACGTCTCAGGCCCGTCTCTGCGGTCCGGCACTCCCAGCCTGAGCACCGGCGGTACAGCCGGACTGACGGACACCACGGGCGCTTTGCTGCCCGACCTGGACCGGAGGAAATGGCGAGCGCGGTGCTGGGGAGAGCGGAGCAGCTGCGC
>NW_005054328.1:5271436-5272631 GCF_000277835.1 Geospiza fortis | reverse complement strand
GAGCCGCGGGTACCGCGGGCGGGAGCCGGGCCCGCACCGCCGGTCCGTTTCTTTCCCCCGGCGTCTCATGCGGGCTCTGATCTAGTGCAATAATCAATAATCATCCTTTAGTCTTTGAACACCAGGGGGCTGAGAGGACTTTTCAAGACAAATTCCTCTGGCGATGATGTATATTTCACACTTACTGTGCACTTTCCACTGAGAAAAGAGAAAGAGGGAGAAAGGTAAAAAAAAAGGAGGAAAAATAAGAAAAAATAATAGAGTGAAAGAAGAAAACACTAAAGGAAAGAATTCAATTTATCTACAGACATGAATCACTGAAAGAATCTCTACCACAGGGCATGTCTATATTTAATATAGAATAGTGCAATCGATATACATGAATGCGTGTATATGTGTTTGGACATACATATAGATTTATGTTACTATGTATATGTGACTGAATATACACATAGGCATTTGTTTGTTACTAAAAAGGCGCCAAGGGACTTTACCGACGCAAACTTTAAAGGATAGCGATTTTAAAGCCCCGCTTTTCTTGAGTCCCCCACTAGCTCCGCGTTCTCGCCCCACTTCCCGGGTAATTACGAGCAGAGTGCTCGCACAGTTTTAATAACTGTCTCCTTTTCAGCTCATCATCGAAAAAAACCCCAACATATTTAAAATATATATCTTGTATGCAACGCTTGATAGGTAACTCGGGGGAAATATCTCCTGGATGTTACTCTGAAAGCATTTTGGTCTGACTGATTGCGGAGGAATTTAATTTTGACGAGCCAAATCCCTTCATTCAGGTGACAGGCTGGATCGGGCCATGCTCAGGGGGTCGGCCGGCACCTCGCTGCAGACGGGGCGGCGTGGGGAGCCGCCGTGCGTGGGCTGCACGGCAGAGAAGCGTGTTTGATGCCTTCTTCAAAAATCGCTGCCCATATGGAAGTCAGTTCTTTCCTTCATCGATGCCTTTCTAACCCTACAGCCTACCCGCCTGCATCTTTCTCTCCGAAAACGCGTTCACCCGCCACTTCTTTGGTGTCGCCATCCCGGCCGGGCGCCGTTCCCAGGCAGACTGCCCCCAAAAAGCGAGCAGGCGGAACCGAGGGAGCGCGGCTGCGGGCCGTGGTGATGTTCCAGTGCGGACACGGGGCTGCGGGGACCCGCGGCGGTCCCGGAGGGCGTGGGGCCCCCATCCCACCAC
>NW_005054328.1:5266794-5271425 GCF_000277835.1 Geospiza fortis | reverse complement strand
CCCGCGGCTCGCCCGGGCTTCGGGGACATTTGCAGGGGAAGGAAAAAAAGCAGAAAGCGAGTGCTGCCCCAGAATGAGCGTGTTTGTTCTCCCTCGGCATCGAGGGACGCGCGGGGCTGATCCGAAAATCCGGGCGTGAGGCTGCGAGGCGAAGCCTTCGGGCTCCCAGCACCCTGTCCCACTGCTCGGGTAAAGAGCAATCGGCGAAGGTGCGCTTCAGTCAGCGAGACAGCGCAATTCCCCTCGCATATAAACACAGGAACGGCCTTTCATGAAATTCAGACAACTTTGTAAAACACCATCTACTCACACGTTCACACCGAGAAGAGCAGTAAAAGGATATGAGTGCAGGGTCTGGATTTTATATTTTCCTGTCCTCTGGGGTCTGGTTTTAGACGGAGGGGATTGTGTCTTTTTTATTTTAGGGATTTTTTTTTCTTTTTCTGTGTGGAGAAAGATTAACCTTTCGAGCTGAGAAATACAGGTGCTTCCAGGAATTTGTCTCTCCCCGCCCGCCCCCCGACTCACACATCTAGGACAGAAGGGCCAAACTGGGTTCTGCGGCACTGGGAAAGAGAGATTACAACGTTAAAAGTTAAAACAAAGGGCTCTCGTGCTTCCCACCGAGCAGTAGTGGGCTAGTCATGGCAGGGAAAAAGCCGAGTCCTTAGCAAGCGAGGGAAGGAAGAAAGCCAGTTCAAGACGGAGACAGGGACTTTCGTTCACAAATTGGTCTACGCTTGGAACAGGAAAAATTGACTCTTCCCTTCACATCTGCCCGATTATTTCGGTTTATTTATATCTGATGGAGAAAATATCTTCTCCCTCGCCTTCCTGGAAACAGGAAAAGCACTGGTAGCTCTCTCCTACGGGGTGAGCTGTTTTGCCGCCGAGAACAAGCGCTGCCCGCGGGATGCGCAGGGCGGAGGCTGCTCCGCGCCCCTCCTGCCCCCGCAGCTGCCCCTGCCCGTGTCCCACAGAGCCCTGGAGCGCCTCGCAGGGCAGGCTCGCGTTTGAGGGAGCCCTGCGAGGCGCGGAAAGGGAGGCCCGATCCCGCAGTCACCCCCGCATTGCGATCGGACTGAGCAGAGACCGTAAGGCCAGCTTCCGCAGCAGCCTGCTGGGCCGATTCCTGGCCATAAAATCCTTAGGTAACCTTGCATTGAAAACACAGGGGGAAAAACAAAACAGAAAAAAAAAAAGCCTTCTTTGATATAGTTCAGTAATAAAATAATCGGAAAAGTGAAATCTCTCCTACTCGGGCGCTCCAAGAAGGGAGTTCGCAATTAGCTGCAAAATCCCCTGCGAGTTAATGACCTAATTTGTGAGGTATAAATTCACGAACTGTCTTCCTTTCTTCCTTTTTTTTCCTCCTTCTTCTTATTTTTTAATTTTTTTTTTTAATTCCCTGGACCTCCGTGGACATGTCTTTATTTATTTGTTAAAATACACGAAAGCTACAACTGGGACATTCCACAACATTGAAAGAACAGAAAGTACTCGCTAGGGTACCCTTGGCTTTGTAAATAACTACTTTGCCAATAGATGGCATAGTGTCCTTTCCATTGTGAGGAAGCTCGGTTTCCCCGTTTATTTACCTGCCTTGTTTGTTTTGCATGCAGCATTTTTAAACGTGTAAACGTCGCTTTGCATTTCCTCCCCCAGAGTACAGAAAACATAGATATCTTTAAAAAGGTATATTGCAAAAATTAAAATTACAGATGTAATACATACTGTGAAACCTATAAAAATGCGTTTACAATGGTTACTTAAAAAAGAAATTTATAACTTTCATATGTACCTTACTCGTGCAATATGCAACTGCCATATGTTTCCTAGTTCCATAATTCAGTTTTTCCTGGACAGCTGGAGCAGGTAGTACTTCTTAAAGTACATTTCATGTAATATGAGAACTAGCCCGGACTAAAGACCGAGGGTTGCCATAAAAAGACACAAACCCTGCTTAAAAAATGTTGTTTAACTACACATCATTTCTTGCAATGGTATGATATAAATGTTCTCGTAGACCCACGTTATGATAAAAAGGGGATATACCGTATCTTTTTACTGCTGAAATCCCAGCTTTGCAAACATAAATATTTCCAATTAGTGACTCTACCCTAAACTACAGCGATTTAAAGCTACCTGATTTAATTTTATTCCATGCACGTTTTCATTTTTTTTCCTGAGACAATAATGAAAATATGAGTTAAATTTATAAGAAAGCAATAAAAAAGTAAAGCCAGAGGTTTCTTCAACCCTCATTTAGCGTTTGTAAATGCTTATTTTGTGACTGAAGTAATGAAAAGGCTATTTTTAAAAATCGTTTGTCTGAAACGAACAATAAATATAAGTGGGAGCGGCGTATTAAAGGCTGGAGATTTCCTTAAAAACTGTTCATACTCGTGGCCGTGTAATTAGGAATTAAGATAGTAATAGAAGCGTTATAAAACGCAGTCACCAGAATGTTTATAATTTTAACACGGATGCCTTTAAACTGTGTTTTCAATGTTTTAATGTCGTTCCTCAGCATTTTCATCCGTCCGGAAAGCCGGTAGGTTGGCTGAGCGTTTATTTCCGTACGCTGATCTTATTTATACACTGCAGCAGGGGAACGACTATTTTTTTCCCCTAAGTTTTAAAACGAGACCTGAGGCTGTGGGGGCAGCGCCCGGTGAGGACAGAGGGGCTCGGGGCTCGGCGGGCGCACAGGGAAAGGCCGGTGCCCACCGCGCGGGGCGCGACCGGCGACAACCGCAACGAGGCTCCCCGCGGTTCAGGCTAAAGCTGGGTCACTCTAGGCGACAAAGGGCTCTGAGCGCGGTGAAAGCGCGGGGGGCTCCCCCTCTCTTCCCCAGCCCTGTTCCCTTTTCTCGGCTCCTGAGCTAGGAGCACCGAACGGGATGCTGCATGCTCTGTGGTCCTGGAGGCTGGGTACTGAGCGGCCTCGTCATCCGCTCGTTGTGGGACCCGGCAGTCGAATTATGTCGTTTGAGCCCGGGGAGTCTCAAGCGTCGGGAAAACGACCCGGCTCCCTCTCGTTCCGGCTCGGCCGCAAAGCTAAAGCCCGGGCGGGTGCACGAGGCGGTGTGTTCGGGACAGACCCGGGACGAATATCAGGGGGCTGCCCACGGCCGCCGGGGCACCGCGAGCCTGGGCCCGGCGCGGGATCAGCCGGGATCGCCTGCGCCCCGCGCTGTGAGCCGCTCTCGTTTTGCGCCCGAGGAAGGTGACACGCACAAGTGGGAGCAGGGGCCGGGCCGCTCTCATCGGAAACCAATAAAGAGCCCCGCCGCCGCTCCGGACGACCGTTCCTGCCGGCTCCCTAGTGCCACCTCTTCCTTCGGGCTGCAGCCCACCTGGCAGCGGGGAAAGCAGACCGGCCGGAGGATTCCCGGTGGAGAGGGACGGGAGGGCTCCACGGAACTTTCTGCCTCTTTTAAATTTAAGCCATGCTTAACCTTCTCTCAACCCTTTTGGGGGTCATCTGTATCGCTGGGACAGTCGCTCTAGGCTTGCTGTTCACCCTGTTATAAAAGAGCTGAAAGCGCTAATTGGCCCTCGACACACGCTCAGCCGCAAGCAAGGGCAAGGGAGAGGGACGAGGGCGAAGGTGCACTTGGGATGTATAGAAAAAGGGTTTACAGACTATTTTCTAACCTGCGCCTATAATTTTTTCTGGGGTTGATAATGTTTGACTGACTAGCCGCCGTCAGCTCCTTGCTGTCTGTTTTACACGCCACATCTCCTTAGGGTGAAGCGATTAGGCTCACTTGGGGGGTGGAGGGAAGAAGAGGCTAATGATATAAATATGTTTTCCTTGGTGACCGCTTCTATGGATCCTTGCTGGGTAGTTACAGAAAATCATGTCTTTGAAGGGAAAAGGATCCTGTGGGTATTTTACTCTCTGGTGACGTCCGGCTTCAGTGTTCGCAAAGATTTGCAAAAATCCCACTGTGAATGGCGGAACATGGCCATAACCTTCCTGTAAATGCCCCTCAAGATTTTCGAAGGAAGGACAGGAAAATATCTTTCTAGTGGAAAACAATACATTTTTCCCCCGAAGTCTAAATATGTTACTCTCCTATATCAAATAAGCACTGCCTCATCAATTGCCTAAAAACCCAGACTGCATTTTAAAGTCCGGAAATAAAAGTAACCCCAGAAAGGTGTTTTGGATATATATATTATTCCATTAGCAGATCACTATATATATAGATTCTTCTCTCTTTCATCATCCCATAAAAAATTAATCGGACAGACATATGGATAACAGGTTGTTCGATAAATTTAAATCAAAATAGTTATTTCAAAAAGCCAAGAAATGAAAACAACATGCCACATAGCAACCTACAGAAATCTAGGGAGGAGTAAAAAAACCCAACAACAAGGGGCATTCCTCTAAAAATAAAAACAATCCGGGCGATCTGTCCATCCGCCGTAGAGCGGGCAGGCTGCGCGCACCCCGCTGTGCGGCGCGGAGGGGTGCGGAGCGGTGCGGAGCAAGGGGTCAGGGTCTCCTCGGAGGAACGCGCGGCGGCTGGCTCTAGAGGGAGGGAAAGAATAAAAAACGGGCAGGATCAACAACCCCGTGCCCAGAGGCTTCTGCGGGACCTCCGCGGCACCACCGC
>NW_005054328.1:5264875-5266445 GCF_000277835.1 Geospiza fortis | reverse complement strand
GAGCGCGGAGCGGGGCGGCGGAAGGTACCGTCGGAGATGGGCGGGGGGGGGAGGAGGCTGCGGGAGCGCCCTCGGACAGATAGCATCCATTTCCTTCCTTCCTTCCTCTCCTCTATCGATCTCGTCTCCACCGCGACGGCGTTTAAACTCCTGCAAGATCCTCTATCTTAGCACGTTTCGATCACTCCCGCACATCTGATTTCCTTCAGATTCAATCACGGCTGCAAAGGCAGAGCAGACTTACTTTAGACCACGGAACAGTTAATATGTCCCAGATTTAATGTAAAGATAAACTAACTCCACAGCACTGTTCGTCGGTGACAGGCATTAAGCATTTTCTGCTCTCCTATCAATTCAGAGCGGCAGCAACTGCTGGGCAATTTTTTTCGTAGTGACGAATTTTTCTCAGACAAGTTGCCATCTCTTCCAATGTGGAAAGAGTTAGTGCTCCTACGGCGGTTTCGTTTCTGTTTTATTTTTTTCTTTAATTAATTATCTTTTTGTCACATACCTAATTTTTCACGTCTGGAAAGTACTTTTACAATTCTAACGCTGATAACCTTATTCGAAGGGATAATTTATCTCTAGGGTATATTTATTAATCAGCCCATTCTTCACAGTCTCTGATGAAACAGCTATTGAAATTAGCGATAAATTTGCATTTTACGGGTAGGTAAAACACGATAGTGGAAACGGTTACGTCTCCTAAATGGCAGCTATTTCCGTTTCAGATTACGATCAGAAATCTCAGCTGTGCCACTCGACGGCCCGAACAGGACCTCCAAGACTGTGACACAGGCGAACCACATCACGAATTTCCTTCTCTCCGTTGCCCAAAACAGAATGAGTTTGAGATCCTAGTCCCCTAAACAGTGAAATATTCCCCATTGATTTTTTTTAACAGCTGGAGGGTTTCTATTCTGTTTCTTTCAAGGGAGCAAGTCACTCCATTTAGTTCTGAGGATAAAAAAAAAAAAAAAAAAAAAAAAAAAAAAAAAAAAAAAAGGAAAAATGTCTCAACAAGAGAAGAAAAAAAAAAAAAGAAAAAAGGAAAAAAAAACCCCACAACAAAAATCTCACTAGCTTTTTCATTTCCCTGGATATGCAAAGAAAAGAATATCTGGTTCCAAAACTTCAGTAGTTTTTACTCACTGGAAAGATACGAAAGAGGATTTTCCCTGTGACTTTTTAAAGCACCTGAATATGATTATTACTAAAGTTGCTGTGGTTGGATGCCTTGATGTTCATACAAGGTTCGGTTTAAATCTCGTTTTATTGCAGCCTCAGCGCTAATGGGTTTGGTTTAGCGGAGGTTGTGGATGCTACGCTGGAACCTCACTGCAGCCAGAGCTTGAATAACAACGCGATGAATCTCCAAGCGCAACAGTAACAGCAATAATTCCTAATTCCTTACAGCAAAACAGGGCACAACGTCATTTTTTAACGTCCGAACGGTTTTCCCGGCCGAAACGCCGCGCTCCAGGGGAGCCCCCCCTTCCCTCTGCGTTTCGGGGGGAGGTAGGGCTGGGGGCGGGGGTGTCCCCTTAGCGTTCATTGCGGGTGCATCTGT
>NW_005054328.1:5260430-5263150 GCF_000277835.1 Geospiza fortis | reverse complement strand
CCGGCGCCTCCCCCAAGGGCTCCCGGCCCGGCTCGCCGCTGCCCACGCCGCAGGCGCCGCGCGTGGATCTGCAGGGCGCCGAGCTCTGGAAGCGCTTCCACGAGATCGGCACCGAGATGATCATCACCAAGGCGGGAAGGTAACGGGCGCGGCGGGGCCGCCACCCGCGCGCTCCCGGGGCGGGCGGGCACATCAAAGCGGGCCCAAACCGGGGGAACCCTCCAGATTTACGAGGCAGGTGGATGGCGATAATGTTAGATGGGCACGGGAGCATGTGGCGTTTCGGGTTTCCTGTTCATTAGGGCGAGGTCTGGGAGCGCCGTGCCCTTCTGGGGGGAAGCTTTTCCCCTTTCCAGGGGATACACATGGTAGAAACCTGAGAAGTATAAAAGTATTTGAACTTATTAGAAATTACAAAAACATATTTTATTGAATCCATATGCTACCGTCTGCATTTTCAGAGAGGCTTTATTAATGATTGAAACGCAGTCTTAAACAGCACAAAGCTGCATTTGTCTTAAGAGAGTCCAGTCGGGGAATTTCTGTTTTATCTTACAGGTGCACTGAAATAACAGCAAAAACTAGTTAGCCATAGTCAGGATTTTACCCTCCTGTTTATTCAGAGATGGCGGAGATACGATTTTTGTTTCCAGTAACTACTTTTAATGGATTGGTTTTTAATATATATATATTTTAGCACAGCAGCAAATACTGAGTAAACTGGAATAACTTTCAGGTTTATAAAATGCAGAAAATGCAGAAGAGTATTTTATTAGCTTGCAGTTAGGACTATTTTTTTTTTTTTTTGGTGCTTCAAGAATGAAATTTTCTGATAAAAAGCATGCCAAGCTAAGAGCTAAGGGCAGTTTTATGTTCAAACCACCTCATTGGTTAATTAATCCGTTTCTCCACAGAAGGATCTAAATCTTGAACGTGTAGTTTTTCGTCATTTTTGTTTTATTTTTTTTTCAGAAATTTGCTCGTAGATTCGTTTCTGCTTTCAATAAAGAAGTTTTACTATACATTTCAAAGACAGAGTAGCTCTCGCACTTCACCTTTAGTAAGTTGCAGACAGGAAGTCCCGTGTCAATAAAGACCATATTGTTAGGTTAGAGCATGGCACATTGGCTTTTATAACTGCATCCTTGCGGTGTTATAATTGTATCACCGCAGATTTAGCTTTCTAATTCGCTGCTGCAGCACTGAATGATACACCATTCTTCCGCTGTCACTTGAAACTTTAGTGGCAATTTGCCTTTCTGTAAGCCTTAGGCTTCCTGGGTGGAGGTGGTGTTTGCAAATCTCCAGGAATACATTTCTTACTAATATCTCAAATGGGTTTTAAATGTGTGTACTGCTAAAGTAAAGTCTCAAACCCAAATGATTTACTGTCTAACAATAAAGTTGAAATGATGTGGTAATAGCTGTACTCCCAAAGCGTATCCCCAAACATACAAAGCATTGTTCGAGTAAATGCACTTTAGAAATCTGTTTTGACATATCGAATGGGCCATTTCATGGCTATGTAACTATAATCGTCCAAAAGGACTCTGTAGGCTAAAAGGAAGAACGAGAAAAATCCCACGAAGCGGTTACTTTTCCTAAACAACCATTCCCGAGTCTGTTTCATATTAAAAATGACCTCTCTCTTTCCAATGTTCAGGCGGATGTTTCCTGCAATGAGAGTGAAGATCTCAGGTTTAGACCCACATCAGCAGTATTACATTGCTATGGATATTGTGCCAGTGGATAACAAAAGATACAGGTATGGTGACTTTAAGGCAAAAAACATATGATGTAAGCTATAGGGTGCTTGGCTGTTGGAAGAAAATATTAACACAACATAAATTAGCAGAAGATCATGTTTAACTCTCCTTGAAGGCTCTTATTTTCATCCCAGTGTGTTTTAGAAGACCATATTGTATCAAGTATGCAAAGACAACTAAAATTTTTGTTGAAGCTCTTTATGATACATTTGCCTCACAATGTGTATGTACTGCAGGCAGATGCTCAGGTTTGGCTTTCAGAGTGCAGTTCTAGTGCAGTCAGGAAATGTTATAATATTTTATTCCTCCTCCTGTCAGTAGGAATTATTTCCTATTAACCAATAAATATGAAAGTGTACATTTTTTAATGCCAAATGGTGTTACCATTAAATGATAACATTAATAGCACGGATATCTGATTTAAATAACTTAAAAGCTATGTAATGTGACTTAATAAGTAAGTCATACTTCAAATAGCTTATAGAATTTAATTTAAAAAGTGAGATATTTGGTTGCTTAAACTAAAAAAGGTGATGTTTCTAATTACTGTTATTTAAAGAATTAATGGCATTATTGTCTGGAGAGTTATGTGAGGAACAAAAGAGGTTGTTCTTTGAACATGTAAGAGGAGAAATTTTGTGCTGAAGCTCTCACTGTTTTGAGGGTAATTGTGTTTTGAGGGAGCTGGTTGGGTCTGCAGAAGCCACTTGTCCTGTGGAAACATTTTCAAGATTGGGCCCGCAGCAGTTCCTGTTGTGAGTTGAAGCCGTTTCCAAGGTCTTGCTTTGTAGATGCAATCCCATGCTCCAGATTAGCCAAGGGGGAAGCCTGGCCTGAGTAGCTCAGAGGAGACAGGATCAGATCTTTACCAATTGCTGGTTTGATTGTTTTAACCTATACTTAGCATAATGTAGGGAAAACCGCTGCAGATTTAATTCTAGAACTAGGAATATT
>NW_005054328.1:5100403-5260088 GCF_000277835.1 Geospiza fortis | reverse complement strand
CAGGAATGCTGCTTTTTTTCCTAAGCAAATTCTGCTCTGTGTTTTTCCTGTACTTACCTCATTGACTGCTATTTTGTCATTTTCTTGTGTGGTATATAAGACCTTCCTTAGGACCTTTTTTAATTTTGAGTTTTTCAACAAGGGGCACCAGATACCAGGGCTGACGATGCTCAGCATATACAGTCAGGGGAGTGTTTTCTGTATCTGCCGTAGAGGGAAAAAATGCTTCTTTTTCCCTGAACCAGTGCAGTGCAGCTCAAATGGAAGCTTTTTTTTCTTTTTTTTTTACTTTGTGTTACATGTGTGCATTTGCTTAACAATCTAAATATATAATTCCTAGAAGGTCTGAGCAATTCATAAATTCATAGAAAAACCAAGGTAATAATTCAAAATTAATTAAAATGTTAATACTAAAAATTAAAAGCGGTTATACTGAGTATGAATTGTTTAAACCTAATTTCATTTAAAATAATTACAGTCATACATTACTACATACCTGCAGTGTCTTCACAGTGTGCTACATGCTGCCCAGATAACTGAAGTAACTTAATGACAGTTGTAGGAAGGGCGGTATTTTCTTAGTTGGCAAACTAGAATTTTTTTTTTATTCATGTATTAGTAACTATGTCTTTAAGCTTTCCACTAAATGTTAATGCTTTACATGTTTTACTTGGTGCCTCTTCTCATTCTATTCTGTGCTTTTTATTGCTGTCTGTTATTTCAACTCTGGCTGCTTGTGCAGCTTCACACACTGTCTTGTAGATCTTTAAATTTCATAGAAATGACAGCAGTCATTTGGTCTAGTCTTTAGTTTGCTGACAGAGCAGATAGCAAAAATAATGGAAATGAAGAAAATTACATATAGGTCTGGATTTCTAGCAAAATTTGACCTTATAAATATTTGGAAGCTTATGCTGTAGCTCAAAATGTGTATTTATCACTGAATTTTTATTTATGTGCATTTATAACTTTATTTACTTTTCTAGGAAAAGCATATATTTAGTATAAACCAGGAAATATAAAATAAATGAAAAATGTTACAACAGTGATCTGGGTTGGAGAATTTGTCTCCAGGAGAGAATCACCACCATTCTAGATCTTAGCTATGCAGCTTGATCTGAATTGTATGGAGCGATACCTGCATTGGATCATTTTGTTTTCTATTCTGACTGTGTTGCTTGCCTTTCTCTAATAAGGAACTGAATTGTGCAAAGATATGATTTGATGAGGTCTTTCTTGTTTTCATTTAAAAATACAGCTGAATTACTGGATTTTTACTGCCCTTGAAAAAGATAACTTTCAATTAATACTTTTTAAACTGCTTTGTGAAGTGCCTGCCTTCAAAATAGGTTTTTAACCAAAGCGGGCACAATTTTTGTTATAAAATCATCTAGTCAGCATTGGCCTATCAAATGAAATACAGACTCCATTTTTCATTTTTTAACCTTTTTGCAATACTGTTTAAGCCTATTAATATGTCTACCGAAATATCAAGAGCATAGTTTCACACACTTTCATTGTTTTTCTCTATCATAATGTTCTTTCCCTTCAATATCTTTATTTATAGAGTCTTACATTAGACTCAACATGATAAATCTTCCAAATATGGAATTACTACCCAATTTGATAAAAGAAGGACCAGATTCTTTACTATTTGCTGATGCCTTTTCAGAGCAGAGCTGTAGCAGTCAATGAACTGACACCAGCTTAAAGCTCATTTTGAAACCTAGTGTTGAGACTGTGACTGATATTAGGAAGAGCAAGGTCAGAGCATGGATTTTAAACTTATTTTTGCAGGTGCCAAGACTATGTTTGGAAACAAACAAACAAACTTTATTTTTATTTATGCGAAATTGTGTCTTTTCATGTTTTGTTAATTGACGGGTTTTTGCTGTAAGCATGGGCCCTAATTTATTCATGCTGAATGGGTCTGATAGATTGTTTTGGTGCTAGTGGTTAGAGGTATTTGTTTTCTTTTTACAGGTATGTTTATCATAGTTCCAAGTGGATGGTGGCTGGTAATGCTGACTCCCCAGTGCCGCCTCGTGTTTATATTCACCCTGATTCACCTGCCTCGGGGGAGACGTGGATGAGACAAGTGATCAGCTTTGACAAACTGAAGCTTACCAATAACGAGCTGGATGACCAAGGGCATGTGAGTACTTGCTCTTTCTTCAGTGGCATTATGTGTAGGCACATTGCTCAGCCCTGAGAGGCTCTGACGTACAGCTGCGGGGTGCCAGAAATAGGCTTGACTTTTCAGAGCTGTTTTGGAACTTCACTGTCCGCATCTAAAAGCTTCTTACTTTCTGCTCCGATAATTAACGGCTTATTAGAGCCTGCTGTTTTACTCCTCCCTCAAATAGAGAACTCCTTCTGCAAAGTAAGACTTTACAAGGCTAAATTGCCTAATACAGAGGGGCAGAATTGCTCTCAGTATTTCCCACCGAGCGTGTTACTCGCAACTTCTCCTCCGATCGAAAAGGACTCTTAAATTCACAAGTGGCTAGGAGAAACATTAATAGTGTGTAATAACTTCACGTGAATAAAAATACACTTAAGTATTTTCTTAACCTAAACGTTTGTGTGAAATCCCGTGAGGTGTTAATAATTGCAGTCAAAAACGAACAACATGGGAGCTGGGTTTGCTCCGATGATGATTTATTGCATACCTTATGAAGCAAGACCCTTTCACAGCTGAGGCTCATTACTTCTGGAAAAGCTGGCGAAGACGTATGCAGTATGAGTGTTCTGTTTGCAAGTTCTAAATTGTTTAGTTATGACATTATCTAATGTGACAAAATGTGTTATGTTAATATTTCCTTTTCTCTTCAAAACTGTTGAAACATGACAGATGTAAGCCAGTATCATTCCAGCAATCCCTAAAATAGTTTTACTTGACACCTTAAGAAATAATTAAAAAATGAGGATTGTTTTTAGTCAGGGTGAAGTCTTTGATTTTACAAACCCCTGTAATAAATGACAAATGTTGGCATCCTTTCAGAAGAAGCATCGAGTTCCAAGTGTTAGAGTTTTAAGATGTTAGAGGAAAGTTTTGAGACAGGATGTGGATTCCATTGTCCTTAGCGTAACCCAATTTATTAACCAGGATACTTTCTCCTTCAAGGAAAGGAGTGAAAGAAAATACACCTGGCGCAGGGCACAACGATACCACACTCATCTTTCAGTATGGTTGTAACTCTGTGACATTGAGCCAGGTATTTTGCTAATACATAGGCTGAGATTTTTCCCCCCTTGTTTGTGTTTGCAAATGCAATTATCAGAGGCAGGAATACAGGAGCATGGCTGACCTAACAAATATGATAACAAGGATAAAAAGACTTCCATTTGTGCAATAATTTTCATTATTTTATTTTGTTCCTCCTTAAAAGAAATGTGGGGGTATTCATGCCTCTTAAGTTAGCAGTGCTTTTCTTAGAATAGTACAAAAGAGGTTTTATACTGCTTCTTTCCAGAATTACAGTTATGGAGTCTTATTTGGCAGTGTCCATTTGAGTTAAGGCTAGCACATGAAGTTCCTTTAGTTTCCCCAGCATTTGTGTATTTGTGATTCCTCTCAAGTGGGACTTGTTTTCCCTGAATCCTGAGTCTGTTGTAAGGGATTTGAAAGTGAAGCAGATGCAAATGGATAATATGCTGCTTTTCCAGCAGTGAGCTGGTTTTTGTACTCAGTGGGTGCAGAGGGACCATCTGCGGGTACTGTGTGGTCCAGCCGTGCACTTGCAGTTGCAAAGTGCCCTGTGATAAAATCTCAGCTATGGAGAGAATTGTGTTATTCTCTTTTTCCATCCCAGATTTTAGCTTTGTGTTTACTCTGAACTGAAACCTGTGTAGCATACACAACACACCATTATTTGTAATACGGGGGGATATAAATTTTCTGGTCTTTAGTTAAGTATTTTGGCTTGGAAACGAGTGAAGCAAAGCTCAAATACAGTGATTTGAGACACATTGAACTGATTCAGAGCTATGGCAGTGCCCCTCCTCCCCAAAATGGAAATTTAAGTATTAAAATAAAAGGACAAAAGAAGGATGACTGTAAAATAATTTCATATTTCTCAAATCTGGAAAATTGCAAACATGTCATTCATAATTACCAGAAAAGGCAAAAGCAGAAAGCAGAAAAGTGTCTCTTCTAATGGGTACATTTTTTCTATTAAAGCTATGGTAGTGTGGAATGCTGTATTGAAAAAGCTATGTAGCCTCTGGATGCCTCTAGCAATAATGGAAAACGAATAATCATATTTTGTGATGAATATAAAAAAACCAATTGTTTCTCATAAGCAGGAAGAAACCATTTTTCTCAGTAGGGTACCAGGGGACAGATGGCGAATTAGAAGAGCTAGGAGTCAAGGCTGTAGAGTCCCTCCAAAATTTACTCTTATATCAGAAGTTCTGACTCTCCCACCACTGTATGAGACATGAGGTATATTTTAGATTATTAGAAAGTAGTTTTTTCCCTCTCGTGCGCAGGCAGAGTGGTTCAGAGAAACCTCAGTGGGGTTTCCACCAAGCAGCGTTGGCCTTTAGCTGTTGTTCTTTGGGAATGCTTTCCCTGCTTTCTGCTTCTGGCAATTTAATCCTTGTTGAACTTGTTCCTTTATGCTCCCTGTGCTCGTTGGAGGTGTAAGCTTTTGCAGAGTTTTTGTGTTAAAGTCCTGGGGGTTGGTTTTGATCTTGAAGGCTTTGAGGTAGGGAGCTTGCATTATGTCAGTCTAGAGCCTTTTTACCTGTTCTAGAGTATTAACTCTCAGGATCTCTGAGGGAAGTGGTCCATGTCAGTGGGAATAAAAACAGTATTTGCAAACAGGCACTGAGGAAGAATTCCTATGCAGTATTTATGTTGTGGCAGTAGTTGGTGGAGCCAGCTCATTCCCCTTGCATCGTGTTGCCCTGGGATTAGCATTCTGTGAAAGGAGATCAGCCATTTCTAAGAGCCTCACTGCTCGAGCATGTTCCAGATTCCATAGTGCCTGCTGCTATTTTCATCAGCACTTCAAGTGGGACTTTGTGACTGCGCAGTTTTATAGTGCTGCTGAGCTCAGAGGTTTTTGAAGTACATATCTGCACATGGCACACTCTTTGATACATGGGTTCCACTTGCAGTCTGCAAAGATGAAGCAAAATTTGTACAGACATGTTTTCCTTGTGTGTTTCTGATCTCAGAGAAGTTCCAGAGTGAGTTTCCTGCCTTGGAAATACTACAGAGTCATTAAGACACACACTATGGCTTTTATATGTTTCATCTAAGTTGTGATGCTAAGGAAGAGTAAACCTGGATTTTGCAGTTGTCACTGAAAAGTGCATGGTCTGGATGTTCTTTGTTAATGCCTCTCATCCCTCTCTCATCTGTGGAGTGAGTGCTGCATTGTAAAAGCAGTCTCTCCCTCCGGCTGGTTAGAACTGGCTAATTTTTCTATTTCAATGCAGTTTTTAAACTGAATTTCAGTGGAGGGGAAAAGTCAACATTTTTTATGCTATTTTCCATGCTTTTCAACTGAGTGTTTTTTGATGCAGAGGAACATCTTTTAACTTTTAGTGAAAATGAGGCTGTTAGTGTGTTAATTGTTCCTTGGTGGCTGGGGTGGGTTTTTTTCCCCATTTGAAAGTGGGGCGAGGCTGGAAGCAGAGGCGGACTGTAACTCTGCCCAGACTTGGCTCCAAGTAGCGAGCTCTGCTTACGGTCAATGGGCACTTATATGTTCTTGTCACAATGAAAAGCTGTGAAACATCAGTATTTGCACTTGCAGTTTTTGTCTTAGTACAGAAGGGATCTGTGCTCCTCAGCCCCACACACATCCCTAACTGCAGAGAGCCTGAGTGCTTGTGCTTTGGAGGGAGGATAAAGGAGGATTTTTGGCAAAAACAGCAGCAAGGACTGTGTCGGTAGTGGGGAGGTGACCGTGTAGTCTTGGCACGGCCAAGTTGCTGGAGGATTGGTGAAGGAGTTTCTGGCTCTCATTTGTTCTGGCTGAGATGGTTGTGCCATGGTGGTGCTCATGCTCAGGGTCAGCTCTGAGACCTCATCATGGCAGCAGCTCTCAAAAGACATTGCAAATGTAATCCCAGCTTTGTGTTGCTGCAGGTGTTCTGGTGGCCTTTGCTCTGCCTCCTGCCTTCTGTCTGATCATGATTTCTTGACAGCTGCTGTGGCCAAAATTTAATTTTACTTTTTGTGAGAGAGGTTTATTCCCGCATGAAATGTTTTCATCTTGTTCTGTGAGGACTTTGCAGAGAGAGGCAGGCTCTTCAGCTGTGAGTTGAATGTAATGCCAGCTCATATTTGGGAACACAGTGGGATTTCTGATTGGGGGTTTTTGGTGTTGGATTTTAAGGGAAATGAAGGGAAAATTGCCATTACTGCAGATAAACTGTTACATCCCATTGGTGCTCTTAAATGTGAAAGGCTTGTCAAATGAAATGTCAAGATCTCCTTTTCCTTAGCTTTTTCTTCACAGTAGGTTTAGGTGATGGTTTGAATAATAGAGCTAAATTGTTTTTGTAGTGGATATTGCATCTCCCTCTCCTTGCACTTTAATTCACAAAGTCTTTGCAGTTATGCATTATTTAGTTTGGACCTTCAGATCATGAACAAAGATCCCATTGTTAGAAGACATGGGTACAAAATCAAGAAAAAAAAATTGCTATGGAGTTGCTACTTGCCAAAACAGCATGTCAGCGCAGGAAATTTCAGTACAGGACACAGGCCAGACAGGTTGTTCCTAGGAGATGACATGGATCAGTTTAGCTGCAATAGCCACCCAGATAAGCAGTGGGAGGTGTTCATCTCTGTGCTGCTTTGGTATCACTTGTTCTGATGTGTGAGCAGAGCTCTTTGTAGCTGCCAGGGTTATCACTGATGTGTGGGCCAGCAGTGGTTTGCACCACAGAGCTGATGGGGTCAAGTAATCCGTGTGGGAGAGAGCATGGCATGCTCAGTGGCACCCAGACATATGGCAAGGCACAGAATTGCAGTGTATTTGAACTGTGCAACATCTTTTCTTGATAATTTCTCTTTCTGTTGCACCAGCATCTCCCCTGGTACCTCTTGGGTGTTCACAGGGAAACAGGGTGAGGAATGTGCTGTCCTCTCTGCATTTTCATTTTGTTGATCTTTGCCATTGGAGAATTGAAAGGAGTGTTGTAAAAGAGAAAACACTTTTGCACAATAAAAAATCTTGCTCTGTTCAGAAACTCGGAAAAGACTTCATATGAGAACATCCATAGGGCACTCCCTGAGCAAATTAATTGGGGCCTGTGATGTCATTGTCAAAACCTTACTTAAGGGCTAATAAAACCCCTGATTATCCAGAAACTGGCCTTACCAAAACAGGGTCATGTAATCTGGCCAGGACCAAGTGTATTAAACTAGCCAAACACTAGTTTATCCAAACAAATGCAATGTCCTCTATATAATTTGGGTGAATGAACTTCCATGGTGTCTGACATAGGGGCTCTGTTGAGTGCTTGAGCACACGCACATTCTGAGCCTACTCAAGGAGCAGGAAATTAAAAACCTTCCCCAGAATGTTGATTAGTGGTTCCACAGGCCAATAGCCATAGGACTATTTATTTATCAAGTTACTAATTTCTTAGGTCTTCCAACAATAATAGCTGAACTTCAATTTTTTTTTTCCTTGAAATTTTTTATTTTAATAGTGGTTAGCTGAAGTGGAGTAAAATAGAGGAAAAATGCTGTATTTTAAATTTCCTTTACAATTGAGGTACAGTACCAAGAGGTATCTATGTGTTTAATTTATGCATTATACATCCACTCCTCTTTTATGATTTATTTTTGATTGAGTGTCCCTGAACCAGGACATTGAGTTTTTGTATGCTGGGAGGGTTTTTTTAATTGAAATTCACTGTCTGTTTTATGGATCGATTGCTATTAACACTTTAGAGTTTTGGATTTTGTTATCATTTTACTCTTAATTTTATGCTTCTTCAGAGTGTGAGAGTCTCAGCTTGTGTTCCAACCAAGATTTGTTTCCAGCCTTTGGGATATAAGGAAAAAAATTGCTCTAATAGCACATCCTGAAGGTTCCAAAAACAAAAGGCAAATTTCTGTTGCTGTTAATCCTGTTAGGTTAAATCCAGACTTCAGTGGAGAAAAGTGACAGAACTTTCATAATTCTAGTGGGACCTAGACTTCATTCCTGATTTCTCTTTTTGTTTTTTTTTTTTTTTTTTTTTTTCTTTTTTTTCCTTTATTTGAGCCAGTTTCAAAAAAGCCAGTCTCTGAATTTGGAGCTCCCGAGTTGTAATTTTTAAATGCTTAGGGTTGGCAATAACATAAATGCACAGGGATTAGACTACTGTAACAAGAACCTTCAGAGGTTAAAGAAAACATTTGATTTCCAGTAAGTGGCATGGTAAACACATACCATAATCTGTTCCAAAAAGCTATTAGTCCTGAAACAGCAGGGTGTCCTTTCTAACAAATGTTATCTTTTTCCTTGCATGACTGCATAGATTATCCTTCACTCTATGCATAAATATCAGCCTCGTGTCCACGTCATCCGAAAAGACTGTGGCGATGATCTGTCCCCTGTCAAGCCCATCCCTTCAGGAGAAGGGGTGAAAGCCTTCTCCTTCCCTGAGACAGTCTTCACTACTGTCACAGCATACCAAAATCAACAGGTAATTCGGGCTTTCTGGTTAGCACTTTACAGGCTTTTCAGAGCAGAACAGAGATGTAAGAGATAGGAGAAAAGTAGACGCTGTCATTATATCACTTATGAAAATAGAACTATCTATTTTTTACTACAAGTAGCTTTCACTGTTAGTATTGCTCCAGTGCCTGGAGGCTGTAGCTGAGCTTTCAGACATGCTGCATGTAAAAAAACCTTTCTTATTATTATGGAGATCACACAGTCCAATTAGCATGCTTAATGGTGTCTTGATTATAAACACTGTATGGAAGAACAAGGCAAAGAGCAGTCTAATTTTTAAAGATGTTTCTGTACCTTTAAATGTGGATAGGTGTCAGGAGAGACTTTTTAAAGTACTTTTGTTCCTGACTCAGTGCTTTTAATACTCCCAGAACCTTAACAGAGAAGCTGAGTTCTAAGAAAGTTGCAGTTGTTTTTATGAACTGCATTCAGCCTATATTATTAAGGACAATTTATCTGGGTCCACATGGATTCAAGTCTAAAGTAAACTGCAGGTTGTATCACTTGGCTCTTTCTACTTCTCATTTAAGTTTCAGCATACATAGTTATCGTTGTGACATTTTATTAATTCCATATAAATTATTGCAGCTGTGTTTTTTGAAATTACATACGCATTGATAACTTCACAAAGAGAGGAACAGGAGAGCCATGTAAATACTGAAATATGAGTATTTGATGATTTTCCCATTTATTAAAATAAATTACGGTTATTTGGGGTGTGGTGTGTTTTGTGGGGGTTTTGGTTGGTTAGTTGGTTTGGTTTCGGTTTTTTTTTTTTCATGGAGGTTAATAATGTAGAGATAATGTCTCTTTTCACATTTCCCTCATGACCGGTACAGAAATAAAATTTAATTTAAATTTGATTCAAGTTAGACAGTGAACTCTCTTAAATGAAGAATGACATTTGCCTGAAGTTTTTTTCTCAGTAATTCTTACTGCCATTTGGCAGCTTTAAATACCTATTATCTTCTCCAGGGATGTGCAAAAATAATGATCAGAAGATTGGTCCTTATTTTGCTATGTTTCAGGACAGCCATCTTAAACCATTCAAATATGAAGATATTTCCCCTGTCAGCTTTTTTCTGTCAGTAGAGTTGTTTTCTGTGCTACTTATCTGAGCTTACAGGTAATCATTTTTCTTAATAATATTCACAGATAACTCGTCTGAAGATTGATAGGAACCCATTCGCCAAAGGCTTTAGAGATTCGGGCCGTAACAGGTAGGTGCTGGGGAGGAGCTGGGCTTCTTCCTGCTGGCAGAATCAGTTTGTGGAGGCTGTTCAAGGTCAACACTTGTACTTACAGACAAACTAATTTGAGAACTCAGATTCCTTGCGGGTCCACTCAGACTTCCTAGTAATGTTCTCTGTGGCGAGTTGCCACTGCTACACCTCTGACCATCTAGGTCAGGAACAGACTGGCACTTGGCTTGACTCATGTACTCAAGTTTCCTTTCAGTGGAAGCAGTGACACACCATGAAGGCTGCAAATGGACTTAATGTATACTCAGTTTCGTGATTTCAGGCTGTGCTTGAAATCTCCTCTTTCTCCTGGCTGGAGACAAGTTGCAGATACCATTGTCAAACTACAAGTTCAGGTTCTCTTGCAAGTAAGGGGCACATAGGATGGATTAATGGCTTGTTTCCTCCTTAAGGGGGACAAACTGGTTTGTGCAGTAACCTTATGTTTAGTACACTTGTCTAGGAGGTGAGAGACCTGTATTCAAGTGTCTGTTTAGTCGAAGGAGTTTTAAATCTGCTTCCTAGGTGAATACCTTTTCTAGCAGGCTATATAAGACCTTGAAATGAGGATGGTTTGCATTTCTTCTTTGGTGGATGGAGTGATTAATTGCTTTTTTTTCTCTTGATCCGTGAATCTTTCAAAATAGCAGTGGGAAATCTGTGTAGTGCAAAGTGGAGACTTAGGTCTGGTCCAGGCTTCCAGTGCCAATGAGGTACTTTATCCAATGACTGTTTAATGCAAGCTACTTAAGCCTGTTTTGAATTGTATGTTAAACCATTTCAGCTAAAAAAAAAAAAAAAGCAGTATTTCATTGTGGTGTATAGTATACATCAGTTCCAGCTACCACATTGTGTTTGGTGTCTGCAGCTGCTATATTTATGACCAGGCCTTGCTGAGAAGGGAGCAGACTGTACTGGTAGGAATGATCAGAGAGTTTCTTTTTGATAGTTGTTTTATTGAGCTTCTCTGTTAGCAGAAGCTACAGCATTAAAGCCTGTTTTACACAAAACCCAAGTTTCATAAAACCTGAAACTGGACAGTAAATGACAGTAGTTTCTGGAAAATGACTACTTATAGAAGGGATGACGTAGTTGCAAAGATTTACAGGCATTCACTGTATGAATTCTATTCTTTTTAGTCTGTCTGAGATTTTGTCTTCTAGGGAGAAATAAGTATGCATGTTCTGTGGCCACTGACATAAATAGAACTTTGCCCTCTTTTGTAGGTTTCTGGTTAGAAATGAAGTGAACAGTAGCTTCCCGGTAAATGCAGTGACTGAAGAAGCAAAACATGCTGTGTGTACTTTAGGAAGAAAAAGGGTTGCCATACAAGCCCTGTTTGAAAGCTCTCTCTCTCCTAGGCAGTGTCTCTGCTCTGCTTGCTGTTTGCAGAACTATAAAATAAGTACTATGGAACCTCCTAAGAAGTGTGAAACCCTGATCCTCTGAAATGTGCAAATTTAGGTGGACTTAGAATTTCTTCCATAAGAAACAAGAGACGATATCCTTTTAGACAGCAAGGAAAGAATTGTTCAGAAATTAGTTTTGAACAGGTTTTAATGTGGCGGGACAGCTCTGGAATTACCTGAGGATGATGTAAGAGTGCTGCATCTGCGACCACACGAATACAATTATGGGACTGAGTGTATCCAGAGAGGGGTTTTTTTGTTTGGTTGTTAGGAATAGTCTGGTTCAGGCATTGGAGAAAAAAAAGTAAGATGTTTTGATTGAAAGTTATTTTTAATGGAAATTGATTAGGAAGGCAAGTTCTGAAGGAAGAGCCAGCATCTCTAAAATGTTTTAGAGCAGCCTTCAGGTGAGGTCTGAGTGTTCTTACTCTACAAACACACTCATTACAGAATTGACTCTGCAAACTCTTGTTTGTTGCAAATTGACATTGTTTTACTGAAGTCAGTATCACTGTTTTCTTTTGTAGTCCGCATTACTGGATAAGTATATTTGGCAATTCAGCTGAGAATTTAATTGTCAGGGAAAATTTCTCTTGCTATACTCAGTGGATTATTGTTTTGCTCTGTTACTGAATACTGAAATTAAATGTTAAGGTTCTGTTATCCTCATTGTTCTAGCCAGTGTTTTTATCATTGAGGCATTTTAGTCTGCAACAAGGTTAAAAAATACTGTGGTTAAATTATACCAACTTTTCAATATTGTTTTTATGCAGCTATCTCACTCTGCACTGCTGCATGCAGTAATTCCGCTTAATTAAAAATATGCCCTTCTAGGTCATTCCTGTTCAGTCCCACAGGCCATTTTATAGAAATCAGTAGCTTCACCTTTTAAAAACATTCCCAGTGCATTTGCAAAGTGCAACAGAATTTAGGTGCTGAGAATAGTTTCATTCTTCAGTTGGGCCTTAAGTTTGACCCTATAAAACCTTTTACTCAGGAAAGGATCAGAATTTCTCCCTTTAAATACTTTGGGAAAAACATAACTGTTTTGTTAAATAAACTTGGGCATTTGATAGTGCAAATTAGGGTGGTGATAAAATGTGGAAATTGTTCAAAGGCATCTTGTATAAATTATCGCCTTGGCTACACTCCTCCAGGAGGTGGCTTTTATCTCCACTTTAACTAGAAATGAAAATTCACCATTACTGCAGAAAATTAAGGCTATCTTTTTAGGCCAGGTTCAGCTAATAAACGCTTTATAAATGTTTCCTGACAGACATTTGTGTTCCTGCTGGAAGGAGTAGTATCAGAACATGTTGGTTGCTTCAGACTGGGCTATTTGTATAATTCAAGTTTACGAATACTGCTGCTCAAAGGCAAGCACTTGTATTTGGTGTGTGCCTGATGCTGACACTCAACAGGCCTCTGGGCCCCAGCAGCCAAAAATAACACCAAAATTATACCTCCAAGTTCATATACCTCTGAGGTGTATTATTCATAAATAATTGTCAGAAAACAAATGGGCCTTTATCTTCAGGAAGCAGAGAGTTTTCTGCATAGTGTCTGACACCATTGTCTACACAGTTCTGATTTCTCAGGACACCGTTGCAAGAAAATGAGTGAAAACTTTTAGTTTCTGAAGGTATTTTGCTTAGCAAAACAACATTGCTTTTTTTACACGATTTTGGTAGCAATATAGCTGTACATCCTTGCCTTGCTCATGTTCTACGTGCGATTTTCCAGCTCATCAGTAATGACTAAGAATCCTGTTTTAATAGGAGTTGCCAGTGGATCACCTTTATTCTAGGAAGAAATAGCAGATCATCCCTCTGGCAGTTAAAACTTTAAGTGCCAGAGTGATGATCTCTATAAGAAATATACTAGCAAAACATTTAAAATCATTTTAGCCAAATCTTCCCACTCAAACAGCCCTCCCAAAAGGCTGAAAATATTGAAATAGAGAGCCAGGCTTGTGGAATTGGAAAACACTTTGTGCAGCCCAGTGGTTGCAGGTCCCTGTGGTCTCATGGATGGGCTGTAAGGCTCTTTTCTAAAAAGTAAAATCAACTTGAAAATAATCCTGAAATGTTTATATGTTTCTGAGGTGGACTATTCAGAGATGTGTGGCAAAATACAGCTTGCTTTCATGACACCGTGATTCTTTTGTTCTAAATAGAATGGGACTGGAAGCTCTGGTAGAGTCTTATGCCTTCTGGAGACCTTCTCTGAGGACACTTACATTTGAAGACATACCTGGGATACCCAAACAAGGTAACGAGTGTCTTTGTGTTCTTTCAAAACAAAAATGAAAGATGAAGCTTTGCCTATCATACCTTATGAAAGTTTAGGTAAGTGTGTCACTCACAAGGCAGAAATAAACAGCTAACCACAGTGCAACCATCCCCCCTCATCAGAGTTATTCTAAGTTAGAAAACTAATGCTAACTCAAGCACATGGCAATAAAATGTTCAATTGCAAAGAAAAATCAGATGACATGTGGAGGAGAATGCCAGTTATTTAAGGATTGAATAACCTATTCCTTAGTGTTATGCTCCAGCTAGATACAAAAGGTAGAGATCACTTAGAGATTAATTCTGTTATACACATCCAAACTGCAGCATAGGAATTACTTGGGTTTTTAAGAAAAAAAAAAAAAAAAGGAATGAGAGAAGAAATGTTCTCTTAAGTAGTGAGTAAATAGGAGGAAGCTTAATTTTTTTTCTTCTTAGAACCTCTTCATGATTCTTAAAGACCTGAAAATTGTTCAGTAAATGGGCCAACAACTTTTTCTGCATCCTAGAGCTTAAAGAAATGCATCTCCTCTCTGTTTGGCTTTTTGCTGCTCTTCAGTCTTTGTTGGAAACCTTTGTTTCCACTTTCCCCATTGTGCAGGCAGTGTCATGAATGAGAAAAACATTTAAATGGCCCATTTGGACAGAGAGTGGAACCTCTGTATTCTTTTCTGAGTTCTTTTATTTCCTGAGTATAATCCAATGCACATGGAAAACCTCTCAGCCTTTTCCCAGCTAAATCAGACATACTGCTCCCAATTCTTTGCATTTTCTGCTACCAAAATTACAAATATCCAGTCTGGTTTCTTGATAATGCATTGATTGCAAAGCTGTTTAACATCTTCAGAGCAAAAACCCAGAACATAGAGAAATTCAGAAAAATTGCTTTTGTCAGCTTTTTGGTTCACTCCTTTGAGAAATCTTGTGCTTGATGTGGGCAACTAAAAGGAAAGTTTATGCCAAGTCATTGGATGAGTGTTGGTAGAGTTTTAGGAGTAGCATGGTGGTGAGGGACGGTCTCATCAAAAAGGCCTTTAATGAGAAGAGAGAATGAGACCTGAAATACCTTGTCAGACTGTGTAAGACTGAAAGGCAACTGATGATGCAGTTAATCCATTTAGGAGACAGACCAGCTTTATTGGCTGTTTGTGTGTAGGAGCATTGTTTGGGAGCAGGGGAACTGCTGCCATGAGCTTCTTGCTTCCTTTTCTGCTTTTGCCTGAGGTTAAGAAGATTGTTGAAGTTACTCTTAATATTCTGGGAATGGAAACTGGGATCCTTGCAAAATCTTTAGTCATCTATACCTTGGACATAGCGACTTTGTGAAAAACCCCATTAGAAATTTGTCTTGGTTGTTAACGCTGAAAGTGCCTATCTTCAGGTAGCAGAGACATTGATGGAGATTAAAAGAAAAACATGTCTTATCATTTCTGTAACGTGGCAGTGCCTAATGATGCCTTGTGATTTTGGTGTCCTGTTAACAGAGAAGCAGCAGCAGGCAGTGTTCTTTAATAATGTATTTTTCTTTTTACTAGCTCATCTATTATGATAATCTGTTAACTTATTGACAGAACTTCTCTCTTTGCAGCATCAAGCTGTTTGATTGTTAGTGTGATTCATAGACAGGACATCTTCCTTGTTAAGTGTCTTGCCTGGGAGACTGTAAAAGGCCCCAGTTTTCAGGAAGATGCAATCTTTTAAGAAAAAGAGGTCTGGGAAACTTTCAGTCCTGAAGAAAGGCTTCACCTGTGGCAAGCATTGTGCTTTCAGGAGCATTCAGCACTGGTATTCATAATATAAAGTTCTGATATCAGTAAATGAACAATTTGCAAACAGTTTGCTGCAAGCCTACCCATTCCAGAAATGAAGCAGCTATGTGCAGTGTTCAGCCCACATTTTTCCTGAAGTTATTCTGAATTTTTTGGTTATTCTCAGAATTGTTTTGGTTTGAAGTCAGAAGTTTTTTTTCTTCTGAAATTGGGAATTTTCCTGAAGCTGTTATCCATGAGAGCCTCTGAGCTAAGGAGCTGGTTCCTCAGCTGGTGCTCCGACAGTGACAGTCAGGCACAGAGCACTTGAAACACATTCCGGACTGTAGCAAGAGCCTAGACAAGCCAAAAATCATAATTTTGAAGAAGGCTTCCTGTGATGGGGTACTCACTTGGTTACATCTTAACTGCCATGAAATTTCCTTCCATGTCACATAAGAAGCAGCTAACCTTTTGGGCCGGAGCTCTAAGTACTGAGTGATGGTTGTAAAATCATAACTTCAATTCTCTTTCTTGGTCAAGTTGTTTCTTTAGAAACATCCATGTGGTTCACTCGCACATTCTCCTGCACATGTATGTAAAAGTTTTTAATTAATTTGAGTTGGATTTCATCTTGAGGGTTATTATAAAAGACAAAGGTCTTGATCTTTCACCTAGGAAGTGAACCTTTCCCAATGTGCTTCTTACATTGTAATATTCTCTTCCAGGAAATGCAGGTTCCTCTACTTTACTCCAAGGATCTGGCAGTGGAGTGCCATCTACCCACCCTCACCTTTTACCGGGCTCCCCTTGCTCCTCTCCAGCCTTCCACCTCAGCCCCAACACTAGCCAGCTGTGCACCCTTGCTCCAGCTGACTACACCGCTTGTGCGCGCTCAGGCCTGGCCCTGAACAGATACAGCACTTCCCTGGCTGAGACCTACAACCGGCTCACCAACCAGGGCGGCGAGACCTTCGCTGCCCCAAGGACTCCCTCCTACGTCGGCGTGTCCAGTAGCACAACTGTGAATATGTCCATGAGCGGCAGCGACGGGGATGCCTTCAGCTGCCCGCAGACTGGCTTATCCATGCAGATTTCAGGGATGTCTCCACAGCTCCAGTACATCATGCCTTCCCCATCCAGCAACGCCTTTACCACTAACCAGACCCACCAAGGCTCCTATAACACGTTTAGACTGCACAGTCCCTGTGCGCTCTATGGATATAACTTTTCTACATCCCCTAAACTGGCTGCCAGTCCTGAGAAAATCGTTTCTTCCCAAGGAAGTTTCTTGGGGTCCTCGCCAAGTGGAACCATGACGGATCGGCAGATGTTGCCCCCCGTGGAAGGAGTGCACTTACTTAGCAGTGGGGGGCAGCAGAATTTCTTTGACTCTAGGACCCTAGGAAGCTTGACACTCTCGTCTTCTCAAGTGTCTGCACATATGGTTTGATGAAGCCTTTAAGTAAAAGTACAGTATGTTTGGTGTCTGCAATGTATTTCTTTTGGAATATGAAAGGACACTCAATGTAGCTTGTAAAGTGTGTGTATATATAATATGAGAGGAAGTTTCACTGAAATTTTGACTTGCTTCTGGCCAGATTATCCTCCTATTTTGAGTTACACAGAGTTTGCTACGGTGCAGACTGCTTTAGTTTTCTGGTATAATACACTTAGTTGTATAACACGTTGGGACATATGCAACAAATTAAGTAAGACTTCCTCCCCTTTCCCCCTCATCTGTTCTAACTCCTTTAAAGAATGAAGTGACACTTGGAGTATTAAACAACACAAAAAAGCCCACTTATATTTCCTGTAGTACTAGCGAGTTTCTTTAAAACATTCATACAATACGCTGATGCACCAAAGGCATTTTACATGTTTCTTCTGTTATAAGTGATACAAAGGGTATTTGGACTTCTTAGTGTTAAGCATCAAGCATCCAGCCTACAAAGTAAATGGAAAGATTAGTTTGCCGTCTCATGATACGCTGGTTTTAGCTTATCAATGGCACATCATTCTCACTAGAATTTGTTTTTTTCAGCATTAGTCTAGATTTATGATTATATATTTGAAGACAAATAATGCATATTCAAATTGTGGTGATAGGAATAATTCAAATCAACAGCACTAGAAGCAGCGTTCCTTTGTATGAAATGAACATTGGGGTGCTTACTTTTTGTCAAAGGTAGGGCTTGATGCATTTTTTCCTCCATAAATATTGCCTATAAGACATTTACTGGACAGTTGGATATTCTAATGTATCTTTGTTTTTTATATTTTTACTTTTTTGAAGGAAAATTCAGTTTGATTTACGGAAAAAAAAAGTGAGCAGGATGAGAAATTCCATTATTGGTTTTACCTGTTTTGTGTGTGTGACATGTTTTGGGTTTGGTTTTTTTCTTTTGTGTTTACTTGGTTGTTTTTGTTTTTTGTTTTTTGTTTTTTTAAATCAGGGCAAAAGGTCCTGCATCCTCAGTATTACAAAAGTGACCCAGTTTGCCCAAAAGTGTTTTTGGAAGCAGAACGTTGTCATAGCTGCCTTCCTGTTGCTCTGGTTTTGTCTTGGAATAGGAGAGGTTTCCTTCATTCCCACCTCTGGTTTCTAAATGGCACTTGTTAGAATGTAGATCACCATCTGCTCCTGACCAGGCTTCTTCAGAGTCCCAAGGACACAGGGAGACACCATGGTGAAATTTCTGCTCTCATCTGCACCTGCACGGCCCAGGTGTGTATCAGTCCTTCTGCAACAGCTGCCTCTCAGCTGCCCGACTGTCAGAGCTGAGCCACAGGGGTTGGGAAACAAATTTTAGTGCTTGAGAGAACAGGTAATCTTCAACAGTATGCCAATCCTAATTTATACTGTGCAGGTGATGTAAAGGCATTCTAAGGTGGGTACAGATGTGCTTGAAAATGCTTCCCCAGTCAGCATTAAAGGAGAGTAAGGTCTTTCAGGTTTATGTTTGTTGGATTTTTTTGGTGAAGGTGAATTTTTATGTGTCTCACGTGTTCTTATATCTTTTCAGGCAAATAGTGGGCTTACCCACTCTCACTTCAAAAAAGACTCATTTCAGCTAATATTTCTTCAGTGGGATGGAAATAATATATGCAGAGTCAGCCCTCTTGCTACCTCCTCTTATCTGGGAATAGAACAGCAATCTTTAAGCCTGTGCCTAAAGAATGCTTTATTTCTATTGGTTATGTATTTGTTTCTGTTAAAGATACATATAAAGTTCTCTTTCAAAGTTAGAAAGAGAAGATGATGCAATTGAGGTGATGTGGGCTTGCTTCTTTGCTGTCTTAAACTTTCTAAGTGACCTTTCTGAGTAAACCTAAGTTCACTCAGTCTCTATCAGATTTTTTTCTTCTGAAAAATGTGATAATAGCACTTCTCTTCCTCTGAGGAAGGGGTGACAGTACATTGAAGATGAAGATCATCTTTACATTTGCTGTGCTGTGGACAGTATGTTACAGATGAATGGCTGGGTGGTGTTCATATATGAGGATAAAAAAGTAAATTCGTGTACTTCAGCTCTGTTGCTGGTCTTGGCAGTGCAGGGTCCTTTGAGGCAAACTTCCTAGAAAAGACCTGCAATGCTAAAAGTGCTATTCAAACTCATGCTATTGGTTTGTGAAATGGTTCTGAGGTGTGTAGAAGATGATAGGAAAATTTTCAGCTATGCAAATTGTCATAGCTCTATTGGTTTAAATTAAGAAGTGACTTGTGTATAGTTATTCCTGCTCTAGGCAAAACTTCCAAATTTTGCAGTTGGAAAAACACTTAAGTGGAAAGCTGGTACAACTAATCCATACTTGAAAAAGCATAAATAGCCATATCAACTTAAGAGCTGTGACTAGGTAGAAATGTGGAAGAGCTAAATCATGCATGTTCCTATAAGGAGAGAAAAATAAAAGGGTTGTGCATGGATGTTCATGGTGGTGCTCCTGTCAAGACTATGTACTTTATTGTCTGGGAATTTTTAGAACTGGTCTCTTATTTTTCCTCAAATTATTCTTATCATATAACCACACAATATTGTTTTATTTGTTCCTTAAAATTTGAATAATATTGTAAATACTGGTTTGTCATTGTGAAAAGACTAGCTTTTTATCAATACAGTAAATGCTATATATGCATTATATCTATAATTATATATCTGTATTTTACAAAAGTGCCACAGAAAATATATTAAAGTGTGTATTCAAACACTTTTTATTACATTTGGAAAACTGAGAGGCTTGGGTCTATTTTTTTCACTACAGCTTCAGCAAGACCAAAGGCAGTGACTTGAAGGTAAGCTCTGAATTTCAGAGACTTAATACAGCAAGCCCAACAAGTCTGCAATTCTTTAACCACCTGCAGTTGAACCTCTCCTGTTATTTCTATGCAAAAGAATCATCCCAACAAATGCTGTGTATAAGGAGATAGTGGGCTGAAAGCAGAGCTGTGAGGTTTTTTGTGGGGAAAAGGGACTGAACTGCTTGCCAGGATCTTTAGCCAGTGATGGAACTTTGGTACTTCTCACAGCCCATGTTATCCCAGCTGCCAAGACCAGTTCAACTGCCCTGTATCAACTGGATCTGAGAAGCTGGCACTTCCATGTGACCAGTTTCTTGAGCAGGAGCTTGGTACTTTGAGCTTTTTCTCTCTCTGTATTTCTTTGGTAATTGCCCTTTGGTTCTGCTAGTTCTAAATGCAAAAAGCCATTGATTTTGAAGGCAGAATTTACAACCAATAATCATGTGGGTATACTGTTACTCAGCAATGAGCAGCATTTCTCCCTCCAGGAGTACTGTTAGGCACAGTGGCCTTATTTCCTATTGTATTGCAATAAACGATTCCATGTGACGTAGGGCACAGGGCCTGAAAATCTGATTACTTCAGAGCCTAGGGTTTCATAGTCACTTAACACCAGCATTGTTGCAAATGACCAGAATTAGGGCAAGAGAAGTAGGCATGAAATGCTTGATCATAAATATCAGGCCTCCAGGGAGAATGAAAACTTCTGTTTTTAATATGAGAACAGTCCTTTTTTTATTATGATTTTATTTTATTTTTTTCTATAGCACCATCAGACTCTGAGAGCTCATTTCTGCTTCAGCAGAGAGACAACTGGAGCAACTTGAAAGTCATGGACATTGTTGTCGCTAATGCTAGTAAGCTTGTACCTTAAGCAGATCAACAGAAAAAAATATAAATCATCCTCAGAAATAGCTCACAAGTTATATGGGTATATTTTTCTTGTAAAGATAATATAGCTAATTAATCTGTATATAAGTATGGAAGTATGCTTAAAAAGGTTGCAATTCATCATAATGAGTTAGTGCTTTTTTGGGGCTGACTCTGCACTTCAGATGACAAAACCTGCTAATTTGTCAGTTGAGCTCTTCACTAATGTGATCCTCAAGATTCAATATTTTGCCTTGTATCTAACACAAAGCTGTAGATATGTCAATTTGGTATAGCAAAACTACAGGAAAATTCATTTTTGCCTTATATTCCACCATATTCCTCAACTACTTTGTTGATTCAAAACACTGACTTGAGAAGGTGACACACACTTCTAAGATATGATGACTTGCATCATTAGGAAATAACATTTCTAGAGAATTCAAGTTGCTTTAAATGCCTTTTGCCACTGCTGTTGTGTTCAACCTCTGAAAAGGTGTTTGTTGCCCAAAAAAAGAAGTCCTTTGCAGTCACCACTTATTTTTGAAATCCTATGTATTCACCACTTACTCTTGAAAAGCAGTGTTGAATTGGCCATAAAACCATCTCAGCTGCTGCCCAAACAGAGCAATTACAGCAAAATGAGAATTTGAATCTTCTGCTTCAATTGTAGAATTTGAAGTCCATCAAGTAAATGTTTTTAAGAAGTATCAAATCTGCTCAAGTACTGTGGGCATAAAGAAACACTCAGCTGAATTTCATTTGTGTGTCACTTTCAGTGGTTTATTGGCACTTTAATAGTTAATATCTCACATCTTCCACTACTGCGGAATGAACATGAAGCTTCCATGAGATGGATAAATTTCGATTTTTTTTCTTTGAGGCCTTTCTAAATGTTGGAGGTAGCACCCAGCTTTCAAGACAAGCACCTGGGCTCCATTTTTGCAGCAGGGAGTGGCAGGAGACACGGAGATCACACAAATGGAGCCTGCAGTGCCGCTGCACACTTTTGGAATGTCACAGGTGCTGTGGTGGCACCCACAATGTACAGTTCTATCCAAGCATATCTCAGTGCACCTCTCACAGGAGGCTGTAGCCTAAACTGAGAACTGACACCAAAGGCTAGCCAGGAAGGATGAAGTGTGATGTGAAAATCTTTGCTCTACCAGAAAGCTGGGCCATGGCAGTGAATGTTAAGCATAACCCAGCACAGACTTGGCCTTTGTCAATGCTGCTGCCACTTTGACTAATCCACACCCTTATATTCATTTGCATACCACTGGTTTTATTTAGATGCTATAATAGAGAGCCAAGAATAAATTTAGAGCACATTGAAGGAAACCTGGACCCACTGTGGCCAGTGGTAATGTTGCCACTGACTTGAGCTTTATGGATACCATATTTCCAGACCCTAAGACATTGCCCTTTCTGTTCCGGACTGCTTTACCCACACAGCAGCTGTAGTCATAATGGTCTTGGCCATTTTTCTGTCCATTTTTGATGTTTTTCAGATGGATAACTGGCTTTTTGCATTTCACATTCTCGTATTTTGCTTTTTAATTTGTGATTCTGCAGTTTTTGAGGCATAGACTGAAAGACAAGACAAGGTTGCAACTCACTGCTCCATCCCCCAGAAGCCCTGCCAATAGATGGTGTATCCTTTCCACTGCAGATAATTGACTATATACTTCCCCACAATGTTTTTATTGTATTTTACAGAGAAAAGTAATAAAAATAGAGGTTGTATCACAATCAAAGCAGTGTTTCCATTCCTCAGGCAACGTTTTTCAGTAACCCAAAGGAAAACACCTCCCCACCCTTTCCTGGTTGCTATACTCGGTATATGGCTCTCAGTAAGAAGAAAACCAGATGCCATATTTAAATGTAAGATGGCAGAAACCAGAAAAGCAGAAAAATGGGTCCCAATTCAGGGAAGTGTTCCCAGATAGTCTTTGTATTCTTTGAAGTGCAATATGGACACTAATGCTTCCAGAGACATCTGCAAAGGCCCTTTGATACGTCCCCCAGACATTTGCTGTTGGTGTGTGATAAAGGCCTCACTGATGGATGTAGTGAGCACCAGGGATTCCCTGCAACACACTCAGGCAGGGAGTTGTCAGTGTCGCACAAGGACGTGCAAGCAAATGCCATTTATGTGGTTCTAGTAATCCTGTGCAGAAGTGGAGCCTCGCAAGTGTTAAACAGACCCCAAAGCTATGCTAAGAGACCAGGTCTTGGGGAGAACTCTTTACAGGCCAAGCCCATGCAATCCAGTTACCCTTGTGGTGGTAACTAAAAAGCATTTTACAGTGAATATAAAAGTAATTATCTAAGCAGACATTTATTTCACTTTGCTATTACTGGGTGTATTAATTTCCTGAGCATTTTGGTGAGGGTGAGAAGTGCCCTAAATATCTATGGGCTATAGCACTGAAGGTTCCAGTCTCACACTAATTTTTTTTTTTGGAAAGAGAGGAGCCTTGGAAAATAAAAGTTAAATTAAGGAAAATGAAGACTGGTTTTTGAGTAAGGACTGTTTAGACATCAAAATATACCATCGTGAACGTCTAAAAATTGTCTGGTGTCACATCCTTCCTTTCAGTAGAGGACAAAACAGATTAAGGAGTGATCTGTGAAGTGTTAGAGTGAAAGCTTTTGGTAAGCTGAACTACTTAATCTAAGTTTGAATGCCATCCATTTTAAGTCTTAACATTCTTGCATTCTTGTGTTTTTGTTTGTTTTTTGTTTGTTTGTTTGTTTTTAAGATGCTATTAGCAAAGATGAGATGGTGCTTAAAAATTTCCAGCCAGATGTGTCTCCAAACCTTCCCAGAGATGACAGATATTTAGATGTAATTTTAATTAAACCCATTATATGGATAAGTTTGTTTTATAGCTAGCTGCAGCTGTGAAGTTTGGATTCAGATCTGTAACTCCCCTCAACTTTGAAGACTGTAGTCAGATCTGTGGTTTTGGATTTGAGTCTCCAGTTGCCTGTTGCGTCAGGCTGCCCTTCACATCTGTTCCACCACCAGCTCGGTGCAAGACAGTAATACCAGTTTCAGCCTTGGCAGAGCTGAAGCTCAGAAAGGCCCCTTCTCAAGCACACTGTTACACGTGGGCAGAGACAGCAGCACTTTGTAGGTCTGTAGGTTAACAGCTCTCTATGTCCCATCTAATGGCCATCCATGACCCACCACAGAGCTCTGGCTTGTGGGCCACAGGTTGTTGGCTCCCACCCTGCAAAGTATGCTTTGTATACTTCCTTCATATTATGTTTCTGTGTAAGTGAGAGCTGTAGCTTCCCAAAGGGGTATTACATGATCCAGTGTGGAAGGAGAGAGGGTTGGTGTAATTGTAAATAGGACAAAAGCTGCTTCTTGAGGTCCTCTCTGAGGGCTTATCTACACAGAGTGGCTGTTGAGAAGTAAACTAGGAGTGAATTTACAACACTTCAGCTCCACAGGTGGGCACTCTTAACATGCAGTTAGGAGAAGGTGCTCCTTGTGAAAAATAAGAGAGAAAATATTCCACACAAGGGATGCTCCTTGTGTGAGGATACAGTGCTTTGAGGCTGAGGTTGTGCAGCTTCTCTCTTATTTGATCTACAGGCAGACCTTAAGGCTTCAGCCACACTATAAAAATAACAACCCACAAAAGTCTGTCTGGGAGGGTGTCACTGGTTGTCACCATGGCATAGACAGCCTCACCAACTGCAGTGACAGAGCCACCCATGGTAAATGCTGGACAACTCTTCTGACCTGTTAATAGCTGGCAGACTATTTGATGACAGTTGCAAGAATCTGATGCACAGCAGTATCCTTTACAGCAGTTTAATCTTTGTCATCAAATCCCCCAGCAGCCATGATTAATAGCAGCACTTGAGCTTGTTTTGAAAGTTGTATATTTGGCAGCTATGAACTTTGATCTATGGTTTCGCTTTAAAGAATCATTATGACACAAACTTTTCCTGTAATCCTTCCATCTAATTAAACCACACACAAATACTGTGTGGGGAAATATGATGCTATTGATATAAGCTGTGTGTTTATTACATTATTTTAGGCACTTTATTAATGTGGATAGTTGTTCCCAGCAAGATAGTAGATAAGCTCCCCAAAAACAATAACATCACCCAGAAAGAATATATAAGAAAATTTCCCAAGGCCAAATCCGATTAGAAACTTTCTTTGTTGATTAATAGTGTGCCCTTGAACCCATTGAGGGCTCAAATGTTTTAACCTGGGCTAAAATTACTAGCATTTAATGAATTCAGCCTACTAATGTGTACTTTTCCACAAAATGTTTGCCTTTGTTCCAGATACTCAAAGGACTTCAATACCTGGACATGATAGTGTCTGTCTTCCTGAAGAAGTTCTTTCAGTATTTGGGTACAATTTAATCAGGGAGATTTCAAAAATCCAAGAAAATTTATTTTCATGTAAATATTTTAAACAACAGAACATTCATCTTTTTGTAGATGAATCAACCATAAAGCAGCCATTTCTTTCTGGTCTCTGTCCTGCTGCATATTTTGTAGAGAAATTCCCATAAGGCAGTTTTCAAGATGAAGCAGTTTTCAAGATGAGAATATGAATTGTGAATCAGTCTGATAATTTATTTTTTTTAGGGCCAAAGTACAGGGCTACATAGTCTGGACTGAATTGACTTGCTCCTGCATTTCATCTTCATGACCCCAGCATTTGTGCAGAAGTGGTTTCTTTTCTCTAGAGCCACTACGGAGTCTCTGAGCAGCAGTTTTATGGAACTGCCTGGGATCCCCAGAGTTTCTCCTGATTGGTCTACATGGATCTCCTAATCCGGGTGCCACCAGACTGAGAGATAACAGAGGTATAAATCACCACCTTGAAACTTCTACTGCTGCCAGGGCCAACAGTGTTTATATTTGCCGATCACCATCTTTTCCATATTTTTGGGGTAGTCTTTCTGCCAGTTGGCTTTTGGCAAAAACATTACTTCTGTCAGTACTGGTTAAGCACAGTGACCATGCTTTCTTAGTCAGCTGGAGACCAGACAAAGTACCAAGTATAATAATTTTCCCAAATTGTCCCACAAATTTGCAGAGACTTCATATAAATGTAGAACAGCTGAAGCAACATGAGTGATCCCTTAGAGAATTCACAGCTGAGCACCCTCAAGCAGAGGAATAGCTGCCCATCACCACTCTCTGGACAGGATCAGAAAAGAGTGAAAGGGAACAGCTCTAATGCAATTCTTTTCCTGTGCCAAGTTTTCTAGTCTTGGTATTAATACTCTGTGATGATCTGTGTCCAAGACTACCACAAAACTAAGCAGAATTAGCTGGTACATTTGTCATGTGTCTGGTGTCATGAGGGAGGCTGGATCAGTGGCCAAAAGCGGCCTTGACCTAACCTGCTCCTGAATAGCTGGACATGAGCTACTTGAGCTGTCATCCTCTCTTTAGTGGCTCTTCTCTGAAAAGCAAAATTTGCTTAGGTAACCTGGAATCTCTCAGACATCTGCACAGCCAGGGCTTGAGTGACAGTCACAGCCTGGGCAGAGTGGAGGTGTCACATTATTCTCAACCAGCCACACAAACTTGTGAGTGGATATGGGGTCAAAATGTATTTCATATACAACTAGAATAAAGTTTTGTATAAAGAGCTTATAAAACCTCATGAGGACTTTTTACTAGTTCAAGGGCTGCCTCTTGTTCTTATTGAACTCAATGGGAATTTTGCTACTGACTTCAAAGGAAGTTGAAAGCAGCCATGAGGGGTTGATTTGCACTCCTACATGTGTGCTCCTGCACACCAAATTTGCAGCTGGAAGGACTGTGTTTTAGTTGTTTTTGTTGCTGTACTTGTTGGGTTTTTGCTGCTTGAGAGTTTGCAAAATCACAAGATCTGCTACATGCAGATTGTCTACACACATGCAAAATGCATGTAATGCAAAAAGGATTCATTAGGCTACCGCATCTGAGTGGCTTCATTCTCCAGAGAGGCAAAAATCTCTCCTAAGCACATAATGGCTGGTGAAGAAGTTTCCTCACCTACCACTGTAGAATGCATAAAACCAAAACAAATATAAATTACTCCTTTTGCAGGTCTTTTCCAAGGCTGCAAAATGGAAAACTTCAGCTTCTATTCTATAAGCAGGCACCAAGCTCTAAGAGCAGATTCAAGAATCCAAACACGTGAAAATGGTTTGGAACTTACTTTAACTACTTCTGAGTGCATTGTTTTCCATTCCTTCTCTGCAGCAATTTGCAGAGGATGAGACTTACCAACTACATCCAAACACACTCCATTAGGCAAGAGGACCCCCTGCACGGGAGTACGAGTTAAGGCTTTGATGGTTCAATAAGAGATAGAAAGTTGTTTAGAGTGGGAGTGCAATTTCAAACTCTGAATAGGGGAGCGACTTTCCAAATATCTGTCAGTTCTGTGCAAACCATGGGAACACTGGAGGCTCCTGGGGGCCAAGGCAAAATCAGACAGAAGTAATTTCTGTGTCAGTAATAACATACTCTATTTGCTTTACAGTTGACTGAGACCTGGCTGCTGATAACTTTCTTTTAGAGATGATTTCATGAGCCATAGCTCTTTCTGCTAGGAAATGCTCCTACATTGTGTGCTTCAATAATTACCATCCTATTCTTGATAGTTACACACTCAACATGAATCTAAATAGCATTACTCTTGCATAGATTTTTAATGTACTTCATATATTCGCAGGCATTATCTATCATAACCTTCTTCAGTGATCCTGTAGCCAAGCAATATGCATTTAACTCTTTCAACATTCCTTTGTGAAAACATTCCAGGGAGACCAGAAGAAAATTTGAGGCAGCTTGCTCAGAATCTCTGAGCAAGTGTGTAACAGAAAGCAGAGTGGTTGGGCCCTCAGCCTCAAAAGAAAACTGCTTTGCTGGGTCTCCTGTCCTGCATGACTCTTTTCTGAATTTCTCAGACCATGGGCATGGAGTAGAAGATTGCAGAAGCTTCATAGAGGATGACTGCTGCAAAACCAGAGAGAATTGAGTGACCAGTATGATGTGTGTAGGAAGATCCTGACTCTGGAGATACAGAGTATTGGTGAAAGCTTAAACAACCATGTGGTAAAGAGTTTGGGTAGTCCCATAAAGCACCAGCACCTGGCTGCTGATAAGAAACAAATCCAGTTTTCTGAGCTAACTGTTGTTTCTTTCCTCCTCATGAAAAATATGTACTTAAGATCTCACACTCTGAAGCTAACCCAGTCAACTTTTCAGAACAAGTTTAATATCTTTCCTTGTATTTGAGGTCAAAGGGCTTTGCTGCAGCTGCAGCTCAGTCAAATAATCTGGACCTGTTGCAGGAGTTACTAGTCAGGGCTCTGATTTGTGTCAGGTGTAGGTTCAAACCAGATGTGACAGGGATACTTTCTGGTGTTGAAAGCTAGAGAAGGTGTCCCACACTTCCTGGGAGCTTAGCCTTAGGCAATAGATACTTAAAATATATTTAAAAGGCAGACAATAAAAAAAGTGGCATTGAAAATGAAGTTATAACTCATGTAACAAACAGAACATCCTATACCATGGGTGTGGTGGTGCCTAGTGTTGATTTTTTTATGCTTTATATAAGGCTTGCTTTATGTCCAGGATTAGCTTTTCAACATCCAGTAGTGATAAGGGCTTTTGAAGGACTGTAGGTAGCTAGCTAAAAGATAAAGCCATAGAGAAGCCAATAGCTTTCTTTCTGTTTTAGTAAATATAGATACAAAACCTCAAAGAAAGTGTCCTGGAGACAGAGAGACATGCTGACACAGAAGCCTGGTTTGGAGGTTCAGGTCTTTTAAAAGGTGGAGTTCAGACTAAGAAGACTTCATGGCTGAGAGGGAATGAGGAGACTGAAGGGACATTTGCACATATAAATCATCAATACATGCAAACTGGAGTTCATGGTATCACAGCTTGGCTAGGCTCACCTTTCAGCTCTGGCAGCCCTCAGTTTGAACAGGCAAGGACACAGCACAGATAGTCACCATCCCTTTTGACCTGACAGTTGTTTCAACCAGAGCATTTGACACTATTTTGTCACCAGGTTTTAAGCCTGTAAGTCCTGATGGGATCTCATGGATCCTCACTTTGCATTGACAACAGTGCTTCAGAATATAGTCAGTGACTAAGAATACTTGGATGGACAGTTTCATTTGGATAATTAGGAAGAATTTTCTCACACTGAGATATTAGACTTTCTAAAAAGCTGTTCATGCCACTTGCTGTCCACTAAGGGTCTAATACTGTACCCTGTTTCCCTGAATGTTAACAAAAAGGAAGAAATGTGTGAAATACCTATATGTTGCTGCCTGTGTCTTAGGAACTCAGGATACACCCTGCATATGTAAAAGCACAGTACAACTCTCTTCAATAAGCAAAACGACAACACATGTATTTAAATATCAGAGTCTGCTTCTTTTCCCACACCTCTGTAAAATCAAAGTTTGAAACCCTGTAGGAGCTCTTTTAAAATATCCTGGCTTCCTTGCTGCAGACCATATGTTTTTTCAAAAACCAGGACTGCAAACTCGAATAATTGCATGACTTGCATTCTATCACTGTAGACTGTGCTCCACTGGCTTCAACTGGCACGGTTTGGTAGCTGTTACAGATGCCACAATTCATTGCTTTGAAGTCTGCACATTAAAAAAAATGAGGGGGGAGGGAAAAGAAAAAAGCTTTCAAAAGATTGCCTGACTTTCTGTTTGAATAAGTCGATGTTTTGCAACATCTGTCATAGTCCCTGCCACTTCAGCTTCCTTCCTCTGCTCAGGCTTACAGGCTTTATGTTAATACTGGAGCAGCTGGCAATTCACACTCCAAGTGAGGTGCAGCAGAGTGGTAAGGGCAGGTAACTGCTTTCCCTGAGGGTCAGGGCTGTAGGTGCTGCCTCGCTCCTGCTGACACCAGGTGGGAGGCAGAGTGTGTATTGTAGTGGCACTTCTCTGGAATCACATTGTCATTGCAATAGCCTGTCCTTGTGAAAGAGCCTCAGATCATCTCTGAGGAGCCTATAGGTACCCCAACCAACTCCCAGCACTGCTCAGGCATTTACCCCTTCTTTACTGCTCTGCACAAGGCGTTATGGACAGCTGTGGCCTGGATCACTGGCTTACCTGCTTCCTTTGTTGCAGTTTGGAGGCTCAGGGCAGGGAATCCATGCTCTGCTCAGTCCATCATCACTTCCAGCTCAAGTGTTACTGTTGGAGGAAATAAGCCTTCCCTGCGCTGTTTTTTGGTTATTTTCATACTCCTAGATGCAATCTGTATAACCTCATTCAGCTGTTAAATGACAGGACTCTGAGGCAAAAACATGTCCCAGGTGGATTCGCTATCAGTTTGTTTTAATTAGTTTTCGGAAAATACTGCCAACAAGACAAAGCAGTGCTATTAGTGGTAAGATTAAGCTTTGACTATTGGAGTGCTTGAACTCTAAGAAAAAACACATTCACTTTGGCACCTTCAGCTGGAGAATTTGCAATGTGATAGCATTTTGCATGCAGTACAATTTCCCCATTGGAAAAGTGACGCCAAGCTGTCCTTGGCGTGCGGCAGCAGGGTTCCTCACATAGTGCTCATGCCCGGGGAGGTGCCCTGGCCATCAGCAGGGTCCTGGCTGTGTTGAACTTTGGCTCTTCCATTCACACTCCAAATGGAATAATTCCATCCAGGCTGTTTTCAGGTTTGAATCTGGGGGCTGGAATTCATCGCCTTGGAGGGCGCTTCCCCTGATTCAGCGGTGTGTTCGAGCACAAGCATCTGTAATCCCTGTAATCCGTTTCACCCTGCTCGCCTTTTGCATGGAGGATGGGAAGAGAAACAGTCTGACTCCATAAAATCATGAAACACTGCCTGTGACCCTGCTTAAAAGCCAGAGGAAGGTGTCCTTGAAGCTATTAAGAGGAACCATGTGACAGTTCTTTACACAATTATTTTGAGTATCAGCTCGTTGTTAATTTCCAATATATTTTTTGTTTTGTTTCTATTTGCTAATAGTACTCTGAACTCTATTTTCTAATAGTATTCTGAACATAGTGTTCATCTGTTTTAGCTGAGGTGGTGCTACTGAGGTGGGTTCTTCCATCCCCCATTCTGTTGGTCTGTTTTATAGAACATGGGAAAAGGGTCAGGGCAAGCATAATTAAAATGCCAGCACATGAGCAGATTTTGTCCACATGTTCTTAAGATCTTGTTGTTCTCGGGTTGGCTATTTCTATACACCAGGTGTTAAGACCAAGCTATGTTATAAGGGTTTCCTATTAAAAAAAAGTATATTTGATGTGGTATATTAGTAGCTGCCAGCACTGCTGTCTTATCCCAAAAGGTAAAATGGCAAGTTTTTGCATAACACTGCACTTTGCAATCTTTTGAAATGTGAAGCATCTAAGTTTTGGGAAAGTGAATGCATTTCAGCAGATACTGCTTTGTCTCTCTCTGTCACCTATGATTTGGGAGGGTTTCTAAGTCTTCGCCACTTGAAATCACATCGAACTGAAACTTGCCCAAAAAACTGTCAGCCTTGTTGCTTTTTTTTCTCTAACATACTGTTCATTACTTCCATATACCTTCCCCCACAAATAAAAAGTGGAAAAAAGGAAACAAAGGACATTTAAAAAAAACAGATTTCTAACTGGTGGTGATTTACAATCTTTGCAAACAATTAGACTTCAGTGAACACAGATTTTTTTTATATATTGATGATTAACATTTCTAGAAAAAAATATTTTGAAGCCTTAAGATACTGATGTTTGAAAATATTAATTAGAACCATGCTGTGTTTTTCGTAAGGATATGATTGTCTATCATGATGTTTGCAGAAGTTCAGATTTAAAATACAGAAACATTTATCTGTGTTTAACTAAGAATCAAAAAAGAGGCAAGCGTGAAAGGAGAAGTAGTTAGAATGGAAGGGAACATTTTTCTTAAGTAAAATTCATGAGCAGAAACCACCTTTGCTCCTGCCGCTCCTACCCCTTTTAGTTAACAGGATGCCTAAGCTGCAGATCAAAGTGACACACGAAAGTAATTCTCTGAACAAGCAAGGTTAAGGATCAGCTCACCACTTCCATTATCTTTCCTGCATCCTTTAGGATACCTCCAGGGGCAGAATTTGGGGTGTGGGGAGGGGCAAGCCTGGAATAAGAATAGAACAATATTGAAGTAGAGTGAAATGTGAATATATCATGCGTGCATGAATATGCCATGCCAGGATCTTGTCATTTTGTATCATGGAAGCTTTACCAGCAGCTGGGGAAACACAAACTGAGCAGCCGCCATTTGAAAAGATGGGGGTCTGTTAATGTACACAGGTTTTATATGTGTTTTTCATACATAGCTACAACACATGGATGGTTGTCTAGTTACTTCTTTATAGCCCACAGCAGAAAGTTGAAACTTCTAGGTTTCAATTCCTCCTTTTCCCCCAAAGAAGATATATAAAGCAGGTCAGATAAACTACTTTCTACAAGCACTGCTAACTCTCGCAGATTTATAAAAGACAGTTACAGAAACCCAGCTCAGAGGTAACAAGATGTCTGTAATCAGGTGGGATGAACTTTATCTAAAATCTCTGTGCTAATGATTCTGACTTCCTCTGGATCTCCTTGCATACACATAGGCATAATATATAACACACAGCAGCCCAGGCCTTGCACACAGCAACTGCTTGTCGTTTGTCTAAGATTTGTCATTCCAGTTTGTCGTTTGTCATTCCAGTCCTGTGGTCTCTTTGGAAAAGGAAGTGCTTTTCTATCAATGCTTTGCAAGGTGCTATCCATTACACAGAGTGACATTTATACCTGTGCCTGGTGCAACACCCTCTAAACTTTGCTGGGCTGAACATGAGCTACTTCTATTTCTCCTCCTGAAGTGGCACTTGGGAACATTTTGCACGTGGTGTTGGACATGCACAACTGTCTGTTCAGAAACCTAAAACCTTAGTGTTTTGAACATCAGGTGTGGCCTAATTCTTCCAGCACTGTAAAAGAACACTGGCAGCACAACTTAGCTGCCTCTGTTCTATAACCAGGCTTGACTAGAGCTTCTACACTGTGCCTTTTACAGAATCCTGAGAGCAGAGATCAGTAATTTCACAAAGTTAAAGTCCCTTTTCTTTGTCAAATACCTCAAAGAGGCTTACTATAGCTAAGAATTGGGAGTGGGCTGATTGTTGCTCTCTCTCCTGCTTTTTTCAAAAATTTAACTATACCAATACAAAGTTGTGTAGTTATGTATATAATGGTAGTGTCCAAAGAGTGGATAGTTGTTACTTTACTCAGTGTAATTAATTAGCAGTAAACTAGCCCTGTATATTTACTTATCTGTGCTGAAATAAATACATTGCTGCTGTTGTGACTGTTACAGTTAAGACTGAAGTGAAACTTCCAGTTACAGCTCCCACTTAGATATCTAATTATAATGCTCTTAATCTTAATCTTAATCTTGTACCAGTTTTGCTTGCCTGAAACATTGTACTTGCACTCATTTGAGAAAAACATTAATGGTTTTATCAGTCATGAGTAATGTTGTCATTTCTGTTTCATACCACACAATAGACACACATTCTTGCTTTCAAATTCTATATATATAAAGTTTACGTATATAACTTGTCATTTTATATGAGTACTTATGAGTATGTACACATACACAGACACAAAAACTGATAAGGAAAAATATTTCAGCATTAGGCTTTCAAGGAATTATGAAGTTACAAGAGAGTGAAAGGTTCACAATGAAACTTAAAACTTTACGGGCTATAAGATTTCATTACTAACACAAAACTCAGTCCAATACTTTGCTCAGGCTGGAGTCAACCTATTTTTAACAGGCAGGATTGTCTTATAGTTAAAGTACAGGGGAGAATAAGGTTTGAATTTCCACACAAAAACTTCACATGGCTGAGTAGCCCCTAAAAGAAAAAAAAATTTAAAAAAGGAATGAGGCCTGTATATTGGCAAAAATTAAATCTTGCTCAATTCAGTGCAACAGCTTTGGTTTTGCTTTGATCTATGTATATGGAAAGAATCTATATGTTTGTTTCTTTATGTGTTTTCATCCACTGCACAACACCACTACTTTATTCTACTGAAATTGCAGGGCAGAGATTGGTGTGCAATAACTCACACATTCACTAGCAGAAGCATCTCTTGAGATACAGAGGTTGGCATGGTTTCCTTCTGTGCCCTCCCTCCTTTCCCATGTGAATGGATCCATGCCAATGAGAAGGTTTTCAGAGAAGTAGGGGTGCTAATGCACACATACCTGCCCCAAGTTCCTGAATAGTTATCTTGGAAACAGCTCTGCACTTTCAGGAGTCATCTCCTCAGGCAGGAGGCAGCAATGCTTCCTATTTTAGCCAGCCACAGACACCAAGGTTTCAATGAAGAGAAAACAGATCTTGCAATAGTAGTCACAGCACATGGTCAGCATGAGCAAGTCTCACAACGTTGTTCATTTTACATTTGGTGAAGGGATCAGTGCTGAATTAAAAATTAATTTCTAAACTTTACTTATAATTGGGATGTACTCTCTAAATATCTAGAAACATAAAGTGTGTATTAACAAAGTTGGTCTTAGAAAGATGAAAAACAGAAAGAGGAAAAGTGACTGGATTTCCCCCCGTTAAGTGCTTAACACTCTTCACTAAAGAATTTATTGTTATAAAAAAAAAAGTTATCTTGAGCTAATAAAACAACATAAAAGCTGATGACTTTGCTGGTAGATTTATATGTGAGAATTCTAAGCTGAGAAGAGAGAATGAGTCAGTATTTCTGTCATGCAATAAGGTTTCAGAACATTCATCATCAGGAATTAGATTCTTGCATCTCTGAAGCTATGACACAAACTATGACATTTTCCTCAAAGGATTTTGGGAAAATAAATACACACACACACTGAAATTTTACACCTGCCACTGGTTCCCTCCATGCATACTGGGGAAAACAATATGTTGTGAGCAGAGACATTTTACAGCCCTTTTATGGAAAGACCATTGTGCCCAGTATTGTGTTAATATTTTCTTAATCTAAGCAGATGTTTAAACAAAGTTGTAAGACTGCAGCACCCATGGCTGCTGGGACTTGCCCTGTTCCAAGGCAGAATCATGGAAAATTGCCATAGGGAATTATTCCTCCATGGAAATGAAGCATAGGTTTGGAGGTGACAGACTACCCCTCAGGAGAAACAAGGAACCCCTGAGGAAGTTCTTTTCTTTGGCACTTGGCTTTATACAAGCTAGAAGCCCCCCTGGGTCTTCTGCAATTTTTCCAATGGGTGGGAAACACAGTTAACATTTAGGAAAAGCAATTTTCGACTGCCAAAACTGCAGAGCCTGACAGTTTTTCATCCAAGCAGAACTGATGAAAATCCAAATATTGGTGGATTTTGCTTCAGATGCAAATATTTTGTATAGCTTCAATCCCAAATTGAAGTCCCAATTGAATTTTGATTAAAACTCCTGATATCCATACCTCAGTGTTTCCCTCATTTCAAATAATATCAAGCTGAATATTTTTTAATAACCTTCTAAGTGTATATACATGTCAAAAATATTTTAGCCTAGTACATGCTCGTAATGTGGTATGTGTGTTTTCAAAGCAGACTTACTTCAGTGAGGATTTTTATCCAGGGTATGTTTTAGGTCCAAAATAACGAGCAGAAAAGATGATTATTTTCCAGGAGGTATAATTCAAACAACCAAACCACACACTTCTTGGCCTTGGGTCAACTGTACTATCAATTGCCTTATACAAAATCAAACTCTGGAGCAAAAAATGTCACAGCTTAAAACAACAGTCAGTCTTGTAATGATGTATGGATTAGCAGAAAGGATATTGCTGAGGCTGAATAAGCATCACTGTCTTCTGTCAGCTAAGTAGACATGGCAGACATGGCAGAGCTGATTGCTGCAAGGAGAAGTATGTGTAGAGTGATCTCAATTTTAAAAAAATGTCTAAGGTTTTGTTCCATGTATTCGGTGCTTGAAGTTACAAGCTTTCATATTAGTTCTTTGAAGCACACAGATCAGGGAAGGTGAAGCTGTATTCTCCTTCTTGAAAATCCAGAAAGCTTTCAGCAAGGTTTCCTCACCAATGCCTGCTACAAACACTAAGCTGCCATGGGATGAGAACCAAAACTTTGACATGTCTCATCTGATTAAAAGACAGGAAAGAAAAGGTTAGGAATGAAAGGTGGAGAGAAGTCAAGAGTGAAATCCTGCAGGATCTGTGTACTGGCTTGTGCTGTTCAACATGTCCATAAGTGATATGGAAAAAGGAGTGAATAATGAGGTGACAAGGTACACTGATGATAGTCAGTTATTTAGGGTGGTAAGGACAAGGGCCTCTTCATGGTTGAAGAAGGACCTGACAAGATAAAGTTACTGAGTAAACAGAAGATATTTGATGTAGGTAAATGTAAAATAATGCATTAAAGAAAAAACAATTCTAGTTTTACCTGTTCAGTGGTGGGTCTCAAGGTCTGTTGCCACAGCCTTGCACAAATGAGATCTTTGTGTTACAATACACACTTCCATGGAGACACCATCTTAATTTGCAGAAACCATGAAAAAATAAACATTTGTTAGGCACTGGCTGCAAACAGAGGGCAGAAACTACTTATGATTATGCTGCCAAAGAGCCTTGGTGATGCTGTCTGGAGCAGTGCATACAGTTCTGGCCTCTGCATTCACAAGGGTGTAACAGAGCTGGGAAAAGGCTGGCAAAGAAGAGCTGTCAAAGCAGGGCACAGCTTCTGTAAGGAGTAGCTGAGGAGAGCATGAGACACACCTGACAAGAGATACAGTACTGCTCTCTAAAATCATGCTTCTGCTATAGAAGACAAATAGGAAATAGATATCCACTGTCTCTTGCAACACAAAAGCAGTCAAAACAGAACAATGAGACCTTCTTTGGAACTAATGGGTGTGAAAAAATAAAAAGGTCTATTTCTTCCATAAGTCAGTGTTAAGCTGTGGAACACCTTGCGACTGAATAATTTGGATGCTAACTGGTGGTTGAGTTGAAAACAGTAGACAAAAAAGCAGTTCCAGACTAGAACACTCCCTAAGCTACAGCTACTGTGAGACTGAGGTTGTGTTTTGAGGAAATATTATTGCAGACCTGCACAGCTCTTGCTGCCTTCCCTAGACATCTGCTACAGACACTCTTGGAGACAGGACACTCATCTGGATGAACCTCTGGTATTGGCTAGCCAAACTATGCTTAGATTCCTGTATTTGCGACTCAAGATCTGTGTTAGCTTGTTTACACTTCTGTGGAAAAATGAACCTTTAATTAGGAAAAGTAAAAATGCTCCCCGCCTCTCCAAGACAAAAAACCCCCAGGTGTTTCTGGTCAATTCTTGTATAACTTCAGCTGAATCATCATTTACAATCAGAAAATAGTTTGATGGTCACAGATGTTTCCTTGGGTATTTGAATTTTACATGGAAAACCGAGGGTGACTGGTGTGAATCCTTCCCTGCATGCTCAACAAACTCACCTTCATATTTCTCTTCTGCATCAAATCACCACAGTGTTTCCAGTGCTGCTGTTGGGAAAGCCACAGGAATACTTCCATGAGCCACTGTAAAAACTTCTGTTTCTTTCAATTTGCTCATTTTTTTACTCAAATAAAATAATCTTATATGTCAAACTTTTGAGATATATTGTTCAGTCACATCATGGAAAGCTAAATTATTAGGGCATTAGTTGGGCAATATTCCTTATCCAATCTTTCTACAAGCCTCTCCCCTGCATGAAAAGAACTTGACCTGACAATCACAGAGCACACCAGAATGACTCCTTATGTCAGTCCCAGAGGGCTGTACAACAAACAGGAATAGCAGCACTGCCATCCATCCCAACAAAAATAAGAAATTCAGAGTCGTTGAAATGACAGATACAAATACTGTTCTTGCAGAGGAGATAACAATGCTACCAACCAGAAGGAAGAGCAGCAAGAGCAACTGTTGCTAAACACAAGGGGATCTTTGACAGGCTGCGATGATAAGGAGTCCTCAGCTGGCAGGCAGACAGACCACATCCCTGCAGAACTTCTTTGAGTCAGAGGATGCCTGTTGGCCAAGGTGCCTGCAAAGGAAGAGTGTGATGCAAAACAGGAGTGAAAGACAGAACTTGTGGCAGAAATCAGCATCAGGGGTGGAAATTTTAAAAAGTAGCACAGCGTTGTGCCACTGCGACGCCTGTACTTGAACTTGTCCTGGTCAAAGTTGCCTGTTGCAGCAGAATCTCTGTCCAACATTTCTGAATGTGCTGTCAATCACAAAAAAGCTCAAAGGTTTTTAGGAAATCCTGGTTTAGGAAACTCTTTTTGACCACTTATCAATTTCACTTTAATCAATGTGAGACATTTGTATTTTTTTGGTTTTTATTTTTTGAGCTGCAAATGTCTTTTGTTGTAGCAAAAAATAATCCAATGCCATTTGGGTTGTTGCTTGGAGAAAAAAAAGTTATTTTGCTTTTTCCTTCTGTCTTAAGTAGAGAAAATAATTTTAAGATTTCAGTATTTTTCATTATAAGAGAAAGAGACAGAGAGAAGGAAAATAAAGACTTTACCACACGTAATTACTTCCTCCTTAGTCCTAACAATAATTATTTAAGATTCAGAAAATGTGCCAACTCAGACTTCCCTACAAGTCTGTCTCTCTAGCTTGTCAGAAAGAATCTATAGGGCCCCTAATTACAACTTATAGGGAATATAACTCTGGTAAGAGATATAAATATGCAATATCCTTCAATGACTCAAAAAAACCAGTCTGGAAGACAAAAACCTAATTGGCAATTGAAATAATCGAGGTGATAAAGATTTTCTTCCAGGAAATTTTAATTGAAGGCTGGGTATTTATATAGAACACATCTGATTCAATGCCAGCTTTTGACTTGCAGCAAGAATTCAGTCAGGAAAGTCCTGTATTATTGAGGCCCTCAGTGGCAATGTGTCCCCTTTATAGGTAAAGGTAGGGCCCCCTAAAGTGAATCCCACGTGTGACTGAGATTGGCAGCCAGTCTGGCAGAATCAGCTATCACATGGGCTTTTTGGGGAGGGATCACTTTGAGCCCATGCTCAGGGGTCTCAGGCTGTGTGAACAGCAGTCTGAAGCCCATGCTTTCAAAAGCCCTTGGTGGCAGCTTGAGTACTCTCATTGCAAATAAGGAATTCCAGGTTGGTGGAAATTCTTTTCCATTTTGGAGAACAGCTTACCCTGACAGCACCTGATCTCTTGCTCAGACACCACAAAGGCAGCCTTCTCTGCACACCCAGACATCAGCTTAATCAAACTGAAATGAAGAACTTCCTGAAGTCATAGGAAATGGAAGCTCTGATCCTCCTTCCTGAAGAAGGCAGGGTCTCTGTAAGAAAATCAAGGTGATGAGATGGGATTTGTAACAAGTCTAAGCTTGTTCTCCTTGAGGACTTCTTCTTATTCCACCAGCAACATGTTCTTGGGTTCTTTCTTACATTCCAGCTCTTGATGCTTTTTGTCAGTTCCTAATCTAGCAGAGAAAGGACAATGTCTTGTGTGAAAGGATGCATTTAGCAAGATACCAATGTGAGTCTTAATTATTTTATTTTATTTTTAATTTTTCCCTAAAAACTTTGATTTACATTTTCCAAGAACCTACTTTGGCTCCCGGAAGGTCTCTGTTTTGCCACATAGCAACATCAGAGAATAATATGTAATAGATTTACCATGATAATAATTTCAAATTTTGCATTGCAAGACCAAATGGGGGACAATAGCAATTTATATATGGTTCTAAATACCTGATTCGAATAAACCCCTGCAATTTCTTTTAGATAGCTCATCTCCTTGCATCTTTGTAAAGAAACCTTGATGATAAGGAAATCGGGAATATTTTGGAAAATTCTTGTCTTGAAAGGCAAAACATTGAAAGCAAATTTATCTGAGGGCAAAAGGAGATGCCATAAAGCTTTTCTGATGTGAGGTCCTTGGATTTACAGACACGAACTCTTTTTACTTCAGCATTTATCAGTAGCTGAATCCTCCATAACTCTTTGGAGTTCTCTTCCACTTACTATCTAAAAACACAATAATAAAATAGAAGCTGTTCAGAGGAAGATCATGACACAGACTTCCTGCCACCACAGCTATGTGCCAGCTTCTCCTGCCATCACAGCAATGTGCTAGCTTCAGCAGGGCTGCTGGCTGTTGCACTCAAAGCACGCTGACATTTGCTGGTGCCTCTGTGAACAACTGGCATGATTTGTGATCTGCTCTTTGGGCAGGAGAACGGCAGGAAAATGCAGGCAGTGCACTCAGCTGGCAGGCGCCTGCCCTTGCAATCCAAATCCCTGGCTGATACAAGAGAGACAGAGAATTGCCATTTCTGCCCTCTTGGCTGCTGCCACCACCACCTTCTTAGTTGTTTATTTTTAGATGGGACTGAGAGGAAAGTGGCACAGCAAGTGACACAGCAGATTCAGATATAGTTTGCTACCTGACTCTTTCTTGGAGTTTGTCATGCTCAGTATCACTTGTGGATTGCTATCTTGCAGCATAAGAAAGGAGGGAGGGAGGGAGGGAAGGAGGGAAGGAAGGAAGGAAGGAAGGAAGGAAGGAAGGAAGGAAGGAAGGAAGGAAGGAAGGAAGGAAGGAAGGAAGGAAATGAAGGGAAGTCAGAGGATATCAGAAGCATCATCATCAGTATTTGATTCTCTTCAGTGCTACACTAATGGACAAGCAAAATGCATTTAAATTTCATTCACCTTCAATGTACATGGCTGGAGAATGTAGTCATTTGTTTACAAGGTTATTTTGTGCGTAACTGCCATTCTTGGACAGAACTTTTCATGCGTGGAATCAAAAACCAAAACCAAAGAAAGAGAGAAGAAGCAAAAAAGATATTAACATGTGCCCTGCCCAGCTTTTTTAACTTGTGCTTTCTTTAGCACTCCTCAAGGAAAGGGTTGACTTTGAGCTGTGTTCCTGTAAATCTGCAAAATGTTGTTGAATTCACTGAATCTGCATCAAAATTTGAGATTCTATGGGTCATGAGATGACTGAAGCTCACAAACATTGGCTCAGCTTCAGTCTCAGAGAGTGAAGAATAGAAGTATGCCTGGTCCTATTAGGAACGAGCCTCTAAAGACAAACTGAAAGCTTGTCCCAACAGCAGAACTATTGCTGGGGAGGGAGTCACTATTTCCCCCTTCATGTTGTAGTGAGAGCCCTGAAATGGCTGAAGTCTCTGGGAGAAGGAAGCTTGCTATTGACATCTATTGATGAAGAAGAGAAAAGCAGCTCTGACTGGCCTGAGAGCACCACATATCAAAGGATGGATAGGGCTGGGAGCCCTTTGTGAGCATCAGCTGGGGAACAAAGGGAAAAAATTAACCCACCCTAAACTTCTTTTTTATTTTAACCTCATTTTCTAAAAGAGGTTCTGGTTAGGGATCTATTCTAAGAATCAGTTTTACTTTGTAAGAATTAAACTCAAAAGTCAGATCATAAAAATCTGCAATTCACAGTTAGCTATGTGACTAGAGGATTTGACCTGTGAGCCATTCAGTTTTTATCCTCTTTAGGTTATCAGCTGTTGTCCTAAAAAGTTATACAATATGGTAGCACTACTTTGCCTTTTTCTACCAGAAAGTAAAATCATTTAATAACCGTCTTTGTGATTCCCCAGCACTTACAGTGTTATCATTTAACAGCTACACATATACATAAATGCCAGTTTTCATTGTGCATGCACATGCATGACCAGGGGATCATTTTCACATGTAATTATTTGCTATAGTTCCCTCATTACTAAGTGTGGGTTTAGTCCATTTGCCAAATTTTCAGCTTTTGAAGAAGAAATATAGAAAGGAATTGCCATCAGGTTTCCATTTCCAGTGTTTCAGTTTTCCTTATGTCATAAAACCCTTTGATACACAAAAATATGTTTTCACATGCATGCAAAGAATTGTTTTCAAAGTACAGCACGGTCCCTCAGACAAGGAAAACTGCCTGAACATGCTTCCAAACACGGTCCCAAAAAGCCCCAATATCTTTGTCTGCAGCTCTTTACAAAGTTAGAGTTCACTCTTCTGAAAGTTAGCCCTAGCTTTTTTGAAAAGAACAAACAGATCCCAACAACAACAGCAAAACCAAGCTTGAATGTATTAAACAGCTATTTAAACCCTCAAACAATATGGGCTTTCTTGAGCATCAGCAGGGAGCTAAGCTTTCCCCCACAACACTCTGTGATGGATGGCCGTGCATTTGTGTCAGCTCAGATGGCAGGTCCAGCACCTTTAAGGAGGGTCAGGCATTTTCCCGTTTGTACTAGGCATGGAAAAGTTGGGAGGAAGAAAGCAAGCTTCTCAGATCATAAGAAAGGAGGCTTAGTGCACTGCCCTGCTACCTCAGGATCTGCCCAATTAAAGGACAAAACCCTGTCACCTGAACTCGGGAAGAGCTCAGATAAAAGACAAGATAAGAGGTGCAGGGGGATATGTGCAATTACCACAGAGCAGCCAGAAGCCCACGTTGTTCCCTGACACCCACTCCCAGTTGTCTGGGATTTTTTTTTCTGTATCTAATGAAGTTTCACCAGTTTTGCAGTGCTAAATAAAAAGGAGCAAGCACCAAGAGCTCAACAGAAGCCTTAGCTTGAAACTGTTACAGCAGATTTTGGGAAGACTCTTAAATCTGCACAAATCCCAGCATGAAAACAATGGTAAACCCCACTCATCATATTCATCCCAGGTTTTTTCCACGTGTCAGCCTTCCACCTCACATAGAGCCATGTGATTGCTTTAGTCAGCAAAGCAAACTGCATGGACAAATTAGGATGTTCAAAGCACTAAATAATTGAACCACATCACCTCTTCTCTACTGGCAAAGTAGAGCTATTCAAATACAAAATCATTTTGTTTAGTATGAGTCAAAATACAAATTTGATAAGCACAAGGATCAAGTTATGTTTTGCTTTGCTGTTAAACCTTCAGACCTCCTTGAAATAATGAGGAACTGTCAACTCTGAAAGGTAGACTTATTTCTTGATAGGTACTCTGAAGAGGTGCTGAACTGTGACATGGACAGAAGTTAACAAATGCTTTACATCCTGCTGATCCCCTCTATGAACACCAGCAGTTTTATGTATGGACAGAAATGTGTTTCTGTCTACGTAGTGTTATAACTGGACATTGAAATAGGACAAAAACTCTTGGGCCACCTATGCTCTTGGATGCAACACTGAAATTCAAATGTCTTGTGTTTAATCTACTAGCAAAAGAAGATAACTGCCTTTTTATGAAAACTGGCAATCTGTTTAATATTAATATAAACACTGAAAAGAGGAGTATAAATTCTTAGTGAGAAATGATCCAAATATACTTTTGATTAAAACGATGCCTCTTCAGAGAAGTAGACTGTATTTATATATATTGGATGGAACACTTATATTTTTTGGCAGACTCACATGTAGAATTTGCATGTTAATATGCCAGTATGGACACACTCTTTTTAAGTAGCACACATCAGAACTCAAATTGTTTTCCTTTGGGTCCTTACCACAACATCACTGACTGTAGGGGGTAGATGAGGCTTTTAAGAGAACCTAGGAATACAACACTGTTGAGCTTCACAACTTCTAAAATTCATTAACCACCAGTCTGTGTAAAATTTCATAACATTTGAAACATTTAACACCCATGCCCATGAGGATGGAAACCTAGGAAAGGGTAAGAAAAAAAGACTCAGGCATGTCTATCAGCTGAATCTACAGATCATAAATTCACAATGTATTTCATTGTCATTCATGCTATCAGCCAAGAAAAAAAAAAAACAACTTACATGGAGACAAGACTTCATCCTATGGCATGTTTATGAGGCATCACTCTTTTAGTTCTATTGATCCTTTAATCCTTCTCCTTGAAAACCTGAAATCTTATACTTGGAGCTCATCTGCTGTTTCTGAAGACAAGAGGACTCCAGAAATTTGAAAACACTGGCTCTAGCATATCATAGCTTTCTCTACTGCATTGCCCTGTTTTAATTTTTTGTTTTATTTTCTCAGATTTTCAGTAATAATAATCATAATAATAATAATAGTAAGAACAGAAACACTTCTAGCTATCCACAGATTATTTCCATGTAATCTTGGCCAAAAGAGGGGTTTTCTTTAAATTGTTCTCTTTAAAAAAGTAACACGTAAAACTCTCAAAATGTTCCCCATCTGCTTCAGACTGGAAATGACTAGCCTTAAAAACAGTTGGGCAAGATTTACTTTGCAGAATACTATTTTCCCATCAAGAGAGATCTGAAGAAAAGTGAGTTAGATATATTCAGAAATAAGTTAGGAAGTTGGCTATATCATGCAGGTTCCTCTGAAATTGTCAGCTTTGGAAGTATCACCCATGTCTATGGAAATTGTGATCATATGAGGCTCAGGTGCTCTGGAAGGAGCGTGTGCTCCATGGCCTGGTTCCAGGCACCCACCCTGAGTGCTGCACAGCAAGAGTCAGCACTGGGCACTTCTTACAGGCACAGGGCACCTTCCACTGCAGGACAGGAGCTGCGTTTGAGAGACATAGCCTGGAGGATATAGTTTGTTAGAGAAAAGCAGTAAAACTTCCTGGAAGTTGGTGAGGAGAAGGAAAGGAATTCCTGAATATATTTGAGGGATAAATAGAATGGAATTTTTTTGCAATATATGCTGGCACTTTGCAATAACTTCAGTCAATCCTGAAAAAGTTCTATTCCATTTGGTTGGATGGGGGTCTGAGCAATTTGATCTAGTTGAAGGAGTTCCTGCTCATTGAAGGGGTGTTGGACCAGATGACCTTTAAAGGTCCCTTCAGACTCAAATCCATCTATGATTCTATGATTCTATGATTCTATTTAAGAACTAGATGAGATAAAGTATTTAGATGCTTATGGATTAGGTGTCAGAGTTTAGAGAGGAATTCTGTCTCCACAGTCAGGTACAGAAATTTCCAGCACTGTGCAGTGGCAGAGAGAGGCTGCAGTGCTCTGTGGTTACAAGTCCCTCCCTTCAGTGAGTAGGCACCTGGCTGGGGCTGCAAGGAGTCACTGATGGCCACCTGCACACCTGGCAGCCACTCACACAGACAGTCCCCCAAACCCAGGACCTGAGAAAACAGGCAGCTTCTGCCAGCCCTGCCTATCTTTTGGTAGTGTTCCAGTATTACAGCCCTTGGCCAGGAGGCAGAGAATTGAATGGGAGGTATCAGTGCCCTGCTCAGTCTTGATGAGCTCAAATTTCCATTTCCCTGGAAAGTATCTTAATCACAAATAGGGAGGTGCTGTATAAATGTGAACAGCTTCTCAATGACAGGAATGGAGATTTTGGACCTTAATCTGCTTGACTCTGGTCGCAATTCATAAATCTTCGAAGGAGAGGGGAGAGAAGAACCTGGAGTCCCCTACCCAGCAAGGGCCCATGCACATTGCTGGCCATATGGGGATACTGCTCGAATATCTGGGGTCAGATTGGGGCAAGAAGGACAGACAGAGCAGCTCTTCAAGGACCTCCCACAAAATTACTTCTGTCCCTGTGAGATGTCAGGATGAATTGCTGCTCGCAGTAGATTGTGCAGCTGTTCAAACTCTGATTGTGCTGTCCTCTGGGTGCCTGGAGCTTGGCTCTCTCTCACACTGAACATGCCTCTGAGCAAGAAATTCCCAGATAATAGTGGTTAGATAACATGCCAAAGTAGCTGATACTATTTTTTTAAAAGGTTTTATCCCTCTTCCCCTCCCTTAATCTAGGGGTTGACATCTTAGATATTGAGCTGCTTGGGGCAAGGCCCATGTGGTCCTATTTTTAGAACATACCCAGCACATTATAGGCCTGATGCAAGCCAACTATGTTATTTTAAGTCAGTATTGGAAAAAGGTTGTTAAGGGCAATGCACTTCTGAGGTTGCCAAGCAGGTTGTGGGGACTGCTGGATGGTACACAGTGGATCTGCTTCCTCCTGTCCAAATGCCTCCTTCTCATTTCAGTTGTTGGGAAAGTGGCCACTCCACTGAAGACACTTGCTGCATGATTTCATGCATCTGACACTTTATCAGAGTGTTTATCTGCTCCCGTCTCCTAAAGATTGGAAGAAAAAGTGATCACTGGCTTCTTCCTAGTAATTCTTCCTTCTTCTGAACATCCTGGCAATGGCAGATTAATTTTCTGTGTGCTCTTCATGTAGTTCCAGGCTGTGGTCATAGACAAGCATGCATGTATATAGCACATTCTATTCTGCTTGGTTTTGTTTGCAGGTGTCTTATCTACTTTTGCCATTCAGATCTGGGATCCATAGCATTTCATAGGTTATTGTGTGAAATTTTTTTAAAGAAATGTAAAAAGCCAGTGAAACACCCTCAAATCAGTTCTCATTTCTCTGTAGTTGATTGCTGTTGTTGTCACTCATCAAGAATGAGCTAATTCTCAAGTAAAGAACTAGGAACTGACCATAAAGCTGCATAGGGATGTTCTGTGAAGTGTTGATCTGGTATCTCAAACACACCCTCGTTAAAAAAAAAAAACAAAACCAACAAAACAACAAAACAAAACAAACAAACAAAAAACCCAAAGAAAATAAGAAAAGAATGTTTTTAAACCATTTATGTCCAAGAAATACAGAGTAATCCATGGAATCATTCAGGTATTTATTACACCCTTTCCACAGATCTGTTGAATGTGATGGCCACAACCACTAGAATATGTATGAGCTTCTCAAAGAATGGTATATGACTCTAGTTTATTTCTGTAGTTAGAGCTTAATAAATTTATTTCTCTGAAACCATTTAAATTTAAAAAAAAATATAGATGATATCCCAAGGCAAAGTCAATGCTGCACTGTGTATACTGGAATAGATCACTGAGTAAATAGAGAAAAAATGAAAACAAAATTCCAGCTGAAATTCTTGTCCAGGAATAGTCTACCCAGATTTAAAGGTTATAAAATGCCAAAACCAAAGAAGTCTTTTCAACACTAATCTTATTTTCAAATTATTAATGTCTTTCCAATAATAACATTGGTTTAAAATAATAATAATATTTACCATCTACTAAGTGCCAGGAATCAAACTCTTTGGGATATTCATTTTTAGTTCCTAAGTGACACATGGCAAGATAATATTACTTTCCTGGATTTTCTGTGCTTGGGCTGGGGTCTCAAACGGGGCTGCATTCTCCAAATCTTTAAGAGCTGTCTCAAGAATCTGCCAAAAGCTTGTAACTCACTGTTGTTTCTATTAGATGCTGCTGCTAATTGCCACTGTTTAAATTGGTCATTAGCTTATAACAGGAGCAAAGTAGGAGAAAAAGGCAGGCTAGATGTGGGGTCAGGAGTAAAAATGCACCCTGGACAACATCTGTCATATGGCTTTTTTCCCTTTTAAATATAACTTACATAGTTTCTTTGTAAAATGTGTCTCACTTCTGCTGCCCAAATTCACTGTGAAACAACACGAGATTCTCAGAGATGAGTTTTTGGGAGCATATATGGCACTGCCAGGCACCAGGAGTATGGGCTTTTGCAAAACCACAGGTGACCTCCATGTCTATGGACATGACCTTGCAAGAAATCCCTGAAATCTGCCATGCTTGTGCATACTTTTCTGGGCAGTAAAAACAGGGAATAAATGTATTACCCTTGTCAAAGATGAGAAATCTTAGCAAGGAAATCCTGTTGGAGTGAAAACTTGAAAAGAAAAATCCTTCCTGTGGATTTTGCAACATAACTTTTAGTTACTCTGTGACTGGTTCCAAAGCTAGCAAGGCAGCTATTCCTGGCTGCAGTCACAGCAAGCCAAATTTCACCAGAAAATTATTTGGCTCATGCTATTTTTGAGAATGGCAGTTAAGTGGAGAAGAAATTCACACACATCCTTGTGAAACAATATCCAGTGTGAAAACCCTAAGTAAATTAGAGAAAATTTACTGAACATGCTGATTCTTTCTACACTAAGCACTATTACTTGTGGGGTTTTTGGTGTTAAATATCATGGTCATACTTGTGCTTTCAGACCTAATGGTGAATCCTGTTGTCAACATGAGAAAATAAATGAGTAATCAGACATCTTCAGAGAAAGCATTAATAATTTTAGCAGCCTGATTTTTGTAGCAGTGTTGATTTTCTGTCCTTTAGTTCTGTATATTCCAATATAAAGCTTTAAAGTGCTGCTGAATGGAACCTCAGTTTGGTATATTTTTATGATTTTATCTTTGCATAAAAAATCTGAAATGACCATGTTTTGTCTGGGTAATGGCACTTCCAGAAGGTATAGAAATAAGCTCCTCTTTGCCACCCAGGCAGCCAGTTGCTGTGCCGACCTGCCAGTCAAACTGAATGGGCTGTCCTGAAAGCTGAAGAAATTCATTAGTTTGGGCACTTGTGCAGTGTCAAGCGATCTCAGTTCCGGAGGCTGGGGATGATGTGAGGAGTGATTAGCACGGCACTTGTCCAAGACACAGCAAGGGTTATTGCCATCCTTATGGTCAGCAACTGCACAAATATGAAATGGGCTGAGTTTGTGGAAGTTGGTTTCCACAAAGTATTTGAAGTGTGGGACTACCCCCTAGCTCTATTTATTATTGCAGTTCTTGGTGTAACACTGACGAAAAACTCTGTTTACATTAAACTGTTCCCATTATTGGGACAGCACTATAGCCATTTTCCCCGAGTGCTGCCTTAGCTGCAAAGTGCTGGCAAATGTGACGTTATGACAGCCTTGTTTAAAAATATTCAGCTTAAGATGAGGAGCTGTATTTGTTCTGTAAACTCCTTGGTGTTTTAAAAACACAAACTTGCATGTCTGTCACCTTCTGGGCTTAAACACTCCTGCCATAGGATCTAAGGCAAATAAATATTTGTCCATTTTGTGTTAGGCGTTTGGCGAGGCGGGGAGCACAGAGGAGCAGCAGAGGGCAGCGCCAGTGGCCCCATCCATGGCTGTGGCTTTCTCAACGTGGCCACGCAGTTCAGAAGAGCCTCAGATGAAAGCCCCTGTCTTGGATCCCCTTTGTGAGGGACTGTGGATAGGCCTGGCCTGCTAAGTCCCTGCTTTCATTTTGAGCACGTGAGAAACAACTGCTCACTTTGAAAATTTAAAAAGGTTTATTAAACCTTAACAAAAATACAACAAAGGATACATAAGGAAAAAGCTGCAGCACTGAGAACTGCCCCTCATGCATACCACACGGCCAGTTCATCTTCAAGATGGATGCTCAGTCTTTTATACCCCTGGGGGGGGGGTTGCATCAGCGAGCCCTGGTCCCTCCCAAAGTCTGTCAATCAGCTCTTCTTTGTCATTTATTGGTGTAAACTGCTTTCTTGTAACTTGATTGGAGATCAGGTTTTGTCATGCCACACCCCCTAAGCAAGAAGCTTTTCCATTCCCAACTGCCCCATGCAAGGGGTGTCCATGCACGCCTTCTGTTTACCTGTCCTAGACCACCTCGGCTGTCTAATGGTAACAATACAGAGGGGAAAAGGGAACTATGGGGAGAACAGAGGACATCTAAACTACAATAATATAACCATACATCACTAGAGCTTTTATTAATATTCACACAATAGTTATCTTTTAATTGTGAGAGCCAATCATCTCACATCTATAGATTATCCATCTGTACCAAGCAATACTGTTGGCAGATAAAGATGTACAAAGAAACCCATTTAGACAGGCTTTATTACCCTGGCTGCCTGGAGTACCCTCCTCCCCATGATGGCAATAAGCTTGGCAGCCAGAAAAAAAGGGAGATTCAGAGACATTTTCCTGGTTTGTTGTCCCTGTCAATAAGTCACAGCTCTGTTTCTAATAGCCAGCCTCTGGGCAGCAGTGCCCAGCAGATGTGTGAGTAAGTGCTTTCCAGGGAGGCAGCAGATTGAGGGCTGTGTGTTACATGAGCCACCATGGCCAAGCCCTGCACAGGCCCACATGGGATGTGTTAAGCAAAGTCTCGGATAAGCCCATGGAAAGCGCAGGCGTGAGGAGTCAGGGCTGGCTGTAAGCTCTGCCAGATGGCTGCTGTGGCCTGTGCCCAGCCACGCCCCTGCACCCAGCGCAGATGCAGAGGCACCCTGGCCGCCTGTGCAGGCCGTGCTGGGAGACAGATGTGTCTGTTTGTCCATGTGGAGGCAGCCACACAGGGGCCTTGCTGGGGACACAGCCACATCTGGCTGCTCTGGGGATGTGGGGCTTGTGAGCCTCTCTGAGGAGACATCCTTGTTTATGCCTCTTACTGGGATCAGCAGTTTCATGGGGAAGAAGAGGAGAAGCTGAGTAATCATTTGGTGAGGGAATGGCCACCAGGCCAACTGGGGAGAAGAAGAATGGCAGTTCATGAATAGGAATTTTTTGAGGGGCACTCGTTGTCTGCTTAGAAAAGGACATGCAGTTCTCCAGGAAAGGACAAAAACAGAGTGTTGCTCTGGGCATTTTCTGAACCTTGATCACCTGGAAAGCCTCTCATTTTTTCCCAAAGTTAACAAGTCTGTTGCAGCAGACTACATAGTGACAACCATCTCTCCGCTGGGGACTACCAGCTCCCTGACTAGCAAGAGTGGTGTGAGGGCTTCAGGAAGGATGGGAGACTAGGTCTGAGCACTACAGATATAGCAGGGTTAAATATTTCTTGGTTAAAATAATCAGATTTCAGAATGAAAAAAAATAATTTAGAGCTTTGTGCATGTTAGTGTTCCAAACATATCTGATAATAAGCCTAGGTTTTACAGAGTCATAAAATTGCATAGAATTATAGAACAGTGTAAATTTGAAGGGACCTCTAAAGGTCACCTAATCCCATCCCTTTGGATTGATCAGGGACATCTTCAACTTGATCAGATTGCTGAGAGACCTATCCAGCCTGTCCTTTAATATTTCTGGGGATGGGGACTCTATCTGTTCCAGTGCTTTACCACTATCTAGATCAGAGTATTTAGGTACCAAAATAGTTTATGAAGGAGAGCAGAGTGAAGCTGACAGAGAAGCCCTGGAAGTCCTGCATTTTAATGACTACTCTTTGAACAACAAGTAGTAACAAGTGTGGGCTCAGAAGTGGCTACACTCTTGGTTTGATGGCAACCCTACCTACTGAACAGGAAACTCTGAGAGGGAAGGCATCTCGTGCTTTTCTCTGAACTCAAAGCAAGTGTTATAACTTGTCTTGGATGTACACAGAGTACTTGGTTACCACGCTGAGGGTGGTGATAGAGGAACACGAGCAAACAAACAAATTCAGCTGAAGTACAGTACAGAGGCTTGGCTAACAAGTGGTGCTGGATCACGACTACAGCATCATCCTACAGAGTTCTGCATGTGCTGTTTAATGGGGAAACAAACCAGTGACTCATCCAGTGCTTTGTGCTGTAAGCTGCTAGATCACAAACATGGCACAGCTCAGTTTCCAGCTAAGAAACACTTCATTCCACAGTTAAGTGGGTTGTTATCTGGCAGTCATTATATATGTGATTTACAAGGAACATACAGATCTCCATTACCAGTGTGAAAGACCACCAATATAAAATACAGCAAATGGGATTTTTATCTTTCAGCACACAGCAAGAGTGGATGCATGAGCACACTTTTCAGGCTGTATGTAATCAATCTAGTGGAAGACATTATCTCCAAAACACACTAAACTTAGGACTGCTTTACATGACTTCTTACCTTTAAATATATTTGACAATCTGCTCGCCTGGTATCTTGCAGGCTTTCTGTGGCCAGTACAGGATGCTCATCGAGAACATAAAATGGTTACTGATGCTTTGAGAAGCTGTTGTGTCAGAGGAATCTGCTGACAGGCTAAGGAGCAAACACTTAACAAAAATCAGAGTCCATTTCTATTTTATGTTTTAAATCAGCTTCAGTGATTTCTCAAGATGAGAAAAATCTTCACAGACCAGAAAAGTAGGCAAGAAGTGAAAGGATACTTCTAAACAGAGATGAGGAAACTGTAAAAGGAAGTTAAAAACAAACAGTATTTAGCAGTGACTGTATATCTTTCATACTTTACGGAGTTATTTTGTAACATGGAAGAATCTGAGAGCAGAAAAAGAAAACAGAATATCTTAAACTTTGCATCTGGAGCAGATATGAGTATCCTTAAAGCAAATAATTTCTAGGGCTGGTTTTCAGAAAGTACAAAGCTTCTTAACTGTAATCAGGAAACCATAACCAGTATAAAATTTGGACTAACAATACTCTCCCTCTGTCTCAGAGCATATGAACAATCAAAAGACCCACTGACCTGCTGGGCACCCTGGCTGGGAAGTGAGAACTCAAGACATAATGACACTTGGATCATTTCATTCACTTAGGTGGGCTCCAATCTGGCAAGCACTTAGGATGTAATGATTAAGGCTATGTAAACAAATGGGAAATTGTATTCTTGCCATTATTTAGTATTTTTTTCTCAAAAGGAAATTGGAAAAAAACATACATTGAATAAAACATTTAGTTTAAGCCAAACAAAATCTCAGGTGCATGCAAGGAAATTAAAGGAAGTATTGCATACAAGTCAGAAAAATTATTATTTCTTTATTTTCTACAAAAATCAAACCAGGAAAAACATTTTCACAGACAGAGCTGTTAAACATTCACCACTCAAACCTGCAAACAGATTTGGGATGACCAAAACCATATGTTCTGTGGTTCCCTGATTTTTTTCCCCCCAGTTCTTGTGCCTAAATTTGCATATGCAGGCAGCTTACTTGCAGGCAGCAGGGCTATTCTGACCTAGAAAAATGCCAAGTATTTGCAATATGCAGCCTTTACATGTGTGTTTCAATCCATCTGGAGAATTTAGAGTCCATCTTGTTTTGAGTAATCACATGGATATTAAGAGAAGGATTTTATGTGAACATTGCCTTCTGGTTTTGCTGTGTTAATTGATAATAGATGTTGTCTCTTTGCCAACATAATAGTGTGAACTCAGAAGCAAATGGATTTAAATTAGGAATGAATTTTTGTTTATATGTTTATGTCTCACACAGATTTTTAAATTTGTGTAATGTCAGAGCAGGAAATTAATGTGTCCTATGATCTCAGTGTTGTGTATTTATAACTTGGGTTAAAGGTGACATCATAAACCTCCAGAATGTCCCTGTATACAGAAAAAACAATGAGGGGGAGAAGACTGCTGACCTCTCATTCACATCAAGAACATTCAACCGTAAAATCAAAGGTTCATATCAGTGATTTTTGTAAGTCAAAAATTTCCCTCTGTGGCGAATCTGTGATGAGAAATGCATTGCTCCTGCCCTGGAGATAAGGAGTTTGCGTGTCAAAATCCTTTTCAGTTATGGGGATTTGGGGATTGATAATTTTATAAATTGCCCTTTCTACAGAAGCTACTGAAAGAGAAAGGGAAGAAGAAAAAAGAGTTTCTTCCCAAATCATCCCACAAGAATAAGGAAAAGGGCAGTTTCTTTTCTGCCTTTTAAGGGGACAGGTCTTGGGACCCTGGAGAGTAGAACTTAGGGTCTTCCACTCCTTGTTTCAGTGGCAGTAGGAAAAAAGCCTTTCTCTGGGAAGTTCAGCAATATGCTATGTATATGTATGGGCCCCTTCCACTGCTCTCCAGGAATGACCTGCTCCACTGCTTCCCCATGCACTCTTCTCATTCTCCCCTTTTTCCCAAAGTTAACAAGTCTGGAAATAATTAGGAAATCCAGTCAGCTCTCTAGCACAATATAATTCAATTTACTGCTCTGTGTGTGAAAATTTGAGCTCAAGGCAGGGTTTATCTGTTGTAAAAATGCTTACTTGTAGGGGAAGAAAACATCCTTCCTGGTTGCTTGTGGCTCATGTCCAGTTGCTTAAGTCACTAAAATCACAAGATTAATGATTACAAGCTACAATTTTTGCCATTGCTGTTTCAACATACACAGTGCTTTATTTCTTGGAGCATGAAACACAAAAATATAAAGTAGAAAGTACTTTTGCAGTGTCTTCACCATCATCCAGTCCAGATTTGAGAACAACAATGTGAGAATATTCCCACTGTGTCAGCATGAATCAGGATGACAGATTCTTGACTGGGCTTGAAGAATAATATAAATAAGATGGGAAGTTAAGAAGCAATGCTACCTTGCAGTCTTTTTAGTCTAGCAGTCTTTTTAGTCTCACATTTCTAACAATATAAATGCTTGAAACTGTATAAAAAGTAATGGAAGTATTTGCTTTTTCAATAAACGTGCTGTGTCATGATTTTCTCATTTTCATACAATTTTGAGTATCTGCTGTTTGTTCAGCATTAGGACTGGGAGCATAGGAATGGTAGGCCTTGCTAATACCCAGGATCACACAGGCATGAAAAGGGCTTATTTAGATGGGGTTACACATAGGCATTTTCCTGCATTTCTTGCTTAGAAAAACACATTTTTTTAGAGTAGTATATTCCACCCCACCCATCTCTGGTCATGGTTGGCCTTGTGTCAAGGTTGCCCTCGCTGGCTGTATCTACATGAGCAATTGAGTTATAAGGGATCATTCCCTGGCTGTGAGGTTAGCTGTCACAGAGCACCCAAGCCACATTGCTGACATCTTGCAGGGATGATCTTTACCTCATGCTGACTCACACTGTTACAGAGAACTTGCTGAAACCATGCCTGGGACCATTCTAACAATTTAAACTATAGTCTGTTAAATCTGCTGCATTTATTTTAGTAGTTAATAAACTGATGTTTAATTTATGACCCCTGATGTCAAGATTGTTGTGCACACAGAAGCAAAGGAGTATTCCTTTTATATGCATCTTCATAACCTTTTTGAGGTGCAGGACAGGTAAGGCAGCTGAGATGTGCACAGAGAGGAGCAGGAACAATCATTTTAAAGTGCGTGGAACAGTGCTTTCTTGCTCAGGTTGCCCAGGGCTTGCAGAGATGTGTAGAGGTTGATCTTCCACTGTGGGCCACTTGGCATTTGGAGGTAAAGTGAAACAATTCAAAATACAAGTACTTACTGGATATGGCCCTCTTAAAGCCATACTAAATTTCTAAAGAAATCATGACTAAGAAGGAGCATCCTTCAACTCTTTCTGCTTGTCTAGTCAACCTTTGTTGTATGACTTGTAAAACTGTTAAGACATATATGTGTTCCAAAAAAACCAAAAAAGTGTCCAACTGTTACTTTAAAAACTTTTCTATTTGACTCATTAGTCAAATAGAAAAGTTTTTAAAGTAGCAGTTATTATTTTATAACAGTAACAGGTATTACTTTGGTGTGTCTCCAGAGGTGACAGAGTATCTGACAATACAATTTCGGGTAGTTTGGTTACAGAGCAGAAAGGTGGGTTCTGGAGGATCAGTACTTTTCTGCCTCATTCAGTACCACTGTGACCTCTTTAGTGTTGTTGCAATACGAACAATGATATATCTGCCTGACCATGGACTTTCTTTCTAAAAGCTGGACAAGGTAAACATCTTTACTGTGAAGGGGTAGCAAGGAGAAGATGATAATCCCACCTACTGGGATTATTCAGTGACTGATTTATTATTGCCTAGCCAAGATTTTCAGGAGCTTTAAGCCTTGCCAAAAATTAGCTGAGAATATTAAAGTCCTGATAGGAATTATAGGCAGGTCGCGGTTTTACAAGCCAAGCAGCTGCTCTCTTTGCATGGAGAGACAGGCTCTCTTCTAAGAGAGAACTTTCTGTGTGCCTTACTGCTGTTTCCTACACCCTCAAATATAAAGATTTCAAAGCATAGTGCAAGCATGACACCAACACCTCCAGACATCAAACCCACCCTTCTATCACCACTGCAGTTTTTCTGGGGTGCTGAGTAATATCCAGCATTCTAGGAAGGGTCATTAATGCTGAGACGGTCTGTGTTTCAATCACCTGCCTATCAATCAAATTCCTGAAGGCCAGAGTTCAATTAATTGATGACACCCTTGAGGCAACCTAAGCAGTTAACAAGTCAGTGAGACTTGGTAGAAAAACAAGCAGTAAGTTTAAAAAAAACCCCACCAACAAAACCTCCCATAACTCTCTTTTGCCATTTTACCTCCCTCTGACTTGTCTTTCCATCACTGCCCCACACTTACAAAGACAATGCATACTTTTCATGCAAAAAGCATGGACTAGACACAGAAAAACAAGACATATTTTAAACCCAGACATCCTCCATGCCATAGATAGATAGATTCATGATCTTGAAAATGCCAAAGGGAAATAACCAGAGTTTATCGCAGTCATAATAGTTAATTTCACTGTTTTCTTTTCTTTTTAGCTGCTTTAAATTATTTCTCCATAGTTCCCAAAGTTTCAGTGAGATGTGCTTCAAGTCCCCTTTGTATAGGATTTTATTTGTGTTGCTCTGATTTAAATGATTGCCTTTTCGATTTTTGATAAACTGCTGTGGAAGTTTACATCACTTACATGACACTCAAAAAACCTCTGAACTATGTAAGGATCTCTCCCAAATACAGAATCATGTTCTTTTGAACAATAAATCAGACGAACATGGTTTGAACAACAAACAAATCTAAACCAGTGAAATTAGCTTGGTCTAATCAAGCAGTTTATATTGTCCTTACCAAGGCAAACGTGCATGTTGATACAATATGGATATGTGTAGAATCTAACATTTTTACTTTATGTAGATGTGTTTAAATAACTCATTTGGCTTAATTATGCACCACTTTTGACTGGGATTTGCTTTTAGCTGAAAAGTAAGGTTTTTTTGGTGTAACAGATTGTGATATTACCTTATGTTAAAATTCCTCAAACTCACTAGTTTCTCCAGCTATGTGTAACCATAATGGATGACTTTGCCTGACAAATTTCAAGCATAAGTAAATTTTCTGACAGACCTGTCCTGGTCTGAAAATGTATGATGAAAGATTAATTTAGCAATTTTTCCATAATTATGTTCTTATTAATGCTGTGAGCACCTCAAATCTGTGCAGCAAAGAAAACAAAATTATGCTATCAGTTTGCTTCAGCTAAGGCTTTGCTTCTCACCAGTGGTTTGTTTCTGACTTTAGGTTGCTGAGGGGGTGGAGCAGTGTCTCTTTTCCATGTGGAGCCAACTGTTTTGATACAGAGGGAATGCAAGTTTCTAGCACCTCTTGCTGAGTGAGAACTGAAGCAGATCTGCTGCATGAACATCAGAATATACAAAATCTCTTTGGGGTGGTTTGCAGCATGGGTTTTATTTACGACAGCATGAAGCAATGTGTAAGGGGTGGGTGGTGTTCTGGGAGATGCCAGAAGTTTTGCTCAGCAGCAAATCCCGTGGAGTACCCCATATCTCACTTTGTTCACTTGAGCTGTGTGGAGGGACTATGCTTTTGAGTAGAAAGCACTACTAAATATTCTGAAAACTATGTGAGACTAAGCTATTGATCTGCAGAACTAAATGGATATACACAATTTGGGTACAGAGGGCAGCATTATAACTTTGTAGTTACACTGATAAATGAGATGGGCTATTTATTTTTTTGAAGTTGATTTGCAAATTGGACTGCAACAGCATGAATTTTAAAGAGCACATATATAGTTATTTGGATTGACTGAGATGTCTTGCATCCCCTTCAGTCAGCAGTTTAGAGACAGTTGCTACTCTTCCAGTCGTTATATCTATTACATGCTTTAAAAGCTCTCCTTCCAAGACAAGAGAGAAGCCCTTAAGGTCATCAGAAGTCAACTTGAAGATCCTTTCATCCATACTACGATAGTATTGGATGGTGGCCAGTAAAGTGCAGTTGGGATGTGTGATATTTGGGGTGGTCCTTAACTCACAAGAGAGCTTTAGTGCTTTGCTTTATTTTAGCTCTCCATGGCTTTCTATACAATGCTGAGATTCTGGAGAAAACCAGAATCCTAAAAGCACAAACTTGTTTAAAAAGTCACATCCAGCTTTCTTGTTTTCAATCTAATTTCTTAGAGGAAGTCTTCCTTTATAACTGTTGCTGATTGCACTGAGTTTATTTTCAAATAGTTGTCAGCAATTAAAATATGCGAGGGAGACTCTTCAGAGAAAAGGAATAAAGATAATGGGAAGCATATTTGGATATCTGGAGACAAGAAAAGGGAGAACTGGAAAAACTTTTAAGCGTGCAAATGATCAGCAGGGTTGGAGTCCAACATTCATTCTGGACAAGGCACACAAGGTAAGCACCAATTATCTGCTGGGCAGGAAACTCAAAATCTGCAGCCAGGGCAACCATTTCCATACTACTGCAGAAGTACCCAAATAAACTTACCACAAGCTCTTGGAGCTTTGCAAGAACATCCATGGAAGGAAGGTGGTATCTTTTGTGGAGCTGGAGACAGGCTGCAACCAAATACAGTGAATGGGACTGGGACTTTCTCAACTATTATAAAAGACCAGTGCTTTTAAAAAGCTTATTTGATCAGAGTGAAAATTATTGATAAGCTTAAAAAAATAAAAATCCATTGCTCTGGCTTCCAGAAATGTTCCATTGTTCTGATAAAGTTTGCTGTCATCCTGGAGGCTTACAAAGCTGTAAAATTGAAGAGAAAATTCAGGAAAGCAAAAATTCTCCATCAGTCAGATCTGGCACAATCAACTGACGGAGGCAAGGCCACACATGCCATGGCTGTCACAGCTCCCAGGACAACTGCTGTGGGTCACCACATGACAGCCATGGACCAAAACCCCTCCTCTCTGAATGATACATGTATGCATTAGTGATTGTAAGCAAGAGCAAGAAGATTTCTGTAGTGTATCAAAAGCTTTGTGATGCTTTGATGATATGTATTGCTTTGTGTCAGATAACCTTACAAAAATCCTATCAATAGAAGACACAGTACAGGGCTTAGAAATGATAATGTTCCTGCAATTCGTATCCCTTCTCCATTCTCCTTTTCAGTAATACACATTGAAATAAAACTCTTACATCTTCAAAATAATGAAAACAGTATCCTGGGCTGAAATACAGTGAGATTTTCTTTCATGGCTTTCTTGGTGTCACACATTTTTATGGGGCAGAAGATCTCATAAGCTTGCTAGTGCACCAGATGTTGGAGTTTGCTTCTGATTCAGATCAAAATCACTGGGTTGAATCCAAATCTCAAGTTGAGAAATGGTAGAGTTTGCTTTCCCTTACAGTTTTGAGTGGTTTTAGTAGGCTATCCCCTACTTGTAAGGAGACTGTCTTAGGTACTGACAGCACAGAATTGAATACAATGAACCAATACTTTCCTACTTTTTTATTTTTCAAAAAATATTTTTATTTAATTATGAGCTCATCTGTTCTTATCTGTCAGTTAATTTGCTGACACAAAGGATGAAAAGATCAGCTAAATTTTCAGACATCTATTCCTGCAAGACTGGCACCTCTAACTTACAAACTACTTGACCGTCATATTGTAATGGGTTGCTGTTGCTGCTGGGAAAGACAGCAATGAAGAATTTACTTTTTGGTTTCCATGGTGTGATTATTAAAGCTTGTACATTGGTTTAATTCAGGTAGGTATTAATAGGTAGCTTCTGCATGCATCATACAGCTCTGAGATCTCTAGGCATTCCCTTGTCCCTGTTATTAGAAATGGAATTTCTTCAGCAACAATTTGCTAGGTGTTTAATTTGGGCTGTATCATCTTTTCCATTTATTATTTGTATGTGAGTCCTATGCTCCACTGTGTCAGCTTCATATATGCCAGTTATATACTACATTTAAAAATAGGTATTTGCAGAAGAGCTATTCCAACACAGTATCACTTTCTATAATTGTAGGTCAGAGTTCCCTGTGAGAATGGTGGGTCAAGCAGTATCCCCAGCTCATCATCCCATGAAATTCCTGCACAGAAGCAGTCTTGACCATGAAAAGACAAACCAAAATCTTCCTGAGGTTTTCTAATGCAGTTTCATTTTAAAAGCACTTGTACTAAATAATTGTGTTCTGGTTTAATTTGTATGGTGCAGGTATTGCACATGGCATTCACTTTCTCAGTAGTGACAGCCAAAGATACTTTGCTGTTCATTATAATGAAAAAATGTTACTGCCAAGGATACCAATCATATCTCTGTACATTATATTTCAAATGGAGTTGTCCTTTCTTGTGTAGTGGAAGAAAGGATTATTTGATTCACTGTCCATTTATCATTCCCATTTTCCATTTTTTCAACTAGGACACACTAACTTCAGCTGAGCATGTTGTTTGTTTTACAGTTCCACTCACACTGCCAAAACTTTATTCACTTTTATAGAGTTCAAAGGTGGATTTTCTTGGCACTGTGAAAAACTGAACCTAAAAAGTAACAAAGGCTATTTTTCTTTGAGTCTTTGTTACCCCAAGCAATATGTGTTTCTGCATTCAACCAAAACAAAACTACAACAGAAGGGGACTTCTTGTGCATAAACTAAGGCACAAGTAATCTTTCTGACACAGCAGGAGTGAAACTGAAGCAGGGCTTGCTTATGGGGCAGAACCTCTTTCAGCTGTGCCTTTGGGCTTTGGCAGGCTGAGAGTTACACAAAGAAACCGTGGTCATTTTGAAGAAAGTGGTTTTCTGCAAATGGGCAAAAGGACTGGGAACAGTAAAGGTGTTGCATCCAAAAAATAGGGTTTCTCAGATTCATAAATATGTCAATGTGGTTTAATATTTTTCCAATGTATATTATTTCTAAGAGAATTAATCCCACCTGTTTCAGTAAAAATACCTTTCCTTGACTTAGGAAACAAACAAACAAACAAAGAATCCTTGATTTGAAATTAATCTTGAATTTTGGTTTTGAAACATGCTTCATTTTCTGGAAACCTTATCTTTGTTTCTAGTTATTTTTCCTCCTTCTTTCACTATTATGGCAGGGTTTAATTTTTAGAGGAAATTCTTCCTTTCTTTTGCCTCTAACTGTAAATTAATTTACATGTTTGTTTGCTTTTAATATTCTAGCTTCATTTTTTAAAATATCATTTAAATGTAATTAAGTTTGTAAAAAGGGTCCAACAAAAGAGGGGAAAAGAGGAGTGTTTCTTTCTAAGTATGGGGAGTATTATTTCCTTAAAACAATATTGTTTCCTTATTCTAACTTTTGTACATTTATCAGCAGCAAAAAGGAGCAAAACTACAGGCTTTAAATATGAAGATATGTGAACACTGGAGTGTTCTGATATTTTGCTTTTAAAAATTACAGATTAATATTTCATTGTCATTAATTTACCATTTTAAACAAATTTTTCACAATCATAAATAATGCAGCAATTAGGGTACAGCTAGAACAGTGCTTATGTATTTGCACTAAAGCATTAGCCAAAGTATTAAAAAATATTCTGTACCTTTTCAGGTGCCACTCAAAGACTATTCTGAAATTATTGAAAGGCTGTTCTGAGAATTAAAAAAAGACAAAAAAAGAAAGCTTCTTCTCCATTTCTGTTTGAAGAAATTAATGTCTGTTTTAGCCTTGCAAAGAAGTGAAAAAGCAGATGGTACCCTTTTATCTTGTGCCCTATTTGCTGACCACTAGAAAGAGCGCTGGAGGTGGAATGCTGAGCTGCGCCTTAATGCGCAGCCGATAGCGAGGTGTTATCGCAAAGGCTGCCTCTCAACCTCTAGCCCGTCACATTAGCCGAGATCAGGCCTTGAGGTTAAACACTCTGCGGCTGCTGAAAGGCCTCTCTCAGTCAGGGGCCACCGCTCTGAACTTTCTCATGAGCACAGAGACTTTTAGGACCAACCTGCCCTTCCTATCTCCACCAAAGCTCTCTGTAACCTGGCTGGTGCTGGGAAAACTTGCTCAAAACAGCTGATGAGAGACCCCAGGAAAACTGGTCTGACTTCCAAGAGCCTTTCCTTGTCTTATGGTAGTTTTTTGATAGGATGTATGGTAGCATTTTAAATAAGACCTTCAGGCTGGATTCAGGGAAAGCTTTAAGGTCCCATTGCACAAGAATTTAGGGAATGCATTTCAGCTCAAGAGAAAATGCTCCCCCCAGCCTGTTTCCCCAACAGGAAGAAAAATATTTTGAATTTCCTGACCCTTTGATTTCCATGGTTGGTGTATTTCACTCAGGGACCCAATCGTCCTGAATTCAAAAAGCTTATATATGTGTCCAGCTCAGCACTGTGAATCCTATACCTTGTGTCCCATCCCCTGGTGCTTGAATCTGCGTTTTCTATCTGCCCCTCTCTGGATAAAATTGCTGTGGTTTTTCTCCAGTGTGCTCACCAGACTGTAGGCTGGAAAGTCATGGTTATGTCAGTTAGGAAAAGCATGAAGTGCTCAGATTCAAAATGAGTTGTCTTGCACAGGAATCATACAAGAGATGTTTTTGAGCGGGGACTAGTTGGATGTAGCAATGCTTTTGCTAGCATTCCTCCTCACAAGAAATACTCGTGGAGCTAAATAGCTTCAGACTTTATGTTTTGTTCTCTCAGGGGTGACAGTAATGTCAGCATTTAAGGCAGAGTTCTGACACTGCAACAGGATAAAGTAGCTTCATAAGGACTGGAAGCTTTTCCTTGTATGTTTTGGACCATGGCCCAAATAAATAATATTCATGTTTTTAAAGAATTGAATGTTAAGCTTGAATTCTTGGTAGGTCTTCATTTCAGTGCGCTTGATTTGTCTACTCCACAGAGATATGAATATTTATTCTATAAAAGGTGTCATAGCAGCAGTCCTCTCTGTCCTCTCCTAGAGCAGAGCCATAGAATAGATAAAAACTTGTCCTTCACCCTCCTTGTATTATTTTCTTCCCCTCCATTCCTTTCCCACAAACATACATCCAGCCAACATTTTATAAATTGTGCTCTGGAAAATACAAAGTTTTTTTCTCCCAGTGGCAAACACTTTGTTGTCCAAATGATATTATCAGTCATATTTGCAGAACAATTTTACTTGAATTGCATCTGTTTGATGCATGATATTGCACTCTTCATTTTGCCAAAGGTAGAGCATTGAAAGGAAGAAAAAGCAATAAAGAATATAACCTCTATGGAAAAAACAATGAGTAAGAAGGTGTCACTTTTCTATCACCTTTGCAGGCAAGATAACACTGTTTTAAAAGGAACTTAAATTTCCCTGAAGGTCTAAAAGAAATGTGTGTGGTAGTTGAATATTTCAAGACCAAGAATTTTTCAGCTAGTGAACTAGAAAAATACCTACTACTAAGCTGCTCATCTTTCATCAATTTCTTGTCTTGATAAAAATATTTTTATTTTACCAGTCTGTAGCTGTTTAGATACTTCCCATAAGCCAGAAAGTTTGAGATGCCCTATTATTGCTGGTAATTTTAGCACTTCCTTCCTACTGCCATAATAGCAGAGTCTGTGAGGTTCCTCGTTACGAGACGAGTGCCAGATACTGACAGAGTGCAGAAATCTGCCCCAGGCTTCCCAAGCTTGTTCCCTTATTACTGAAGCAGAATGGAAGTTGTGAATTCACAAAGATTTACTTGAATAGTGCTAAGGCATCGTGAGTAATAAACTTTAAAATGGAATGATTGTCACTCAATGCACTGGAAATAAAAGAGCATAGTGCTGTGTTAATATGCCCCACTTTCCTCTTAAAGCAATTGCCATCAGATTTTCTTCTTGCAAACAGGAAAGAAAAGATTCCTTCTCTTATGCCACCTCACATATCATGCCCGATCCCACAAATGACTTCCCCTTCTGCCTATTGGGACTTAGCCTTAAATGTGTTGATTAATATGAAGTAAAATGTAACAGAATTGTCCCTAACTTCACATGAAAGGCTGACCTTGATTCTCTTTGATTTATAGTGTTAAAGAAGGTTGTAGCTGACTACAAGGCCTTGTCATTATAGATCTCCATCTATGTTTTGGTCATCCACTAAATGATTCAAGTTGAGAATAAAAGTTGTTCATTTATGAAAACACATGAGACAAGGCTCTTGCACTTAAAGAGTATGGTCTATGTGTGTCCATAATTTCTTCCCACTCACAAGTTAAAATCCACCTCCTCACACACTCCCGTCATGTGCTAGTGCTGTGATGGATTTAGAGCAACTGGTTTGCCTGGATGCACTCCAGTCTCCAAAGACCCACAGAGAAAGAGGTAACATCAAAAATTAGGTAATCCTGCCTTTATGGATGATGGGATACCAGAAGATTCATTTACTTGGTGTTTCTGTATAAAGTATGGCATGATTATATATAAAGTATGTATAAATCCAACATAGTCTACATCCTGTTTTGAAACTGATACGTCTTAGAATAAAAGGACAGCAAGTAGTAAAAGGGCAGAATAGCAAGCAGTAAAAATCATGTGTTGGCAGGTATCTTGTAAGTATAAAACCAGTGTCAGCAGTTTGCCCAAAATATTTATTAGCAGTAATTAATAACTGATTGTTTCCCTGGTGACTAAATTTTTTAGGTGACTAACAGCATCTAAAATACTCCTTATTTTTAGTTTGCATGCCTTCCACACTCCTTTCCTAGGATGGTGATATAAAGCAAAGCTCAGAGGCCAAAATATGTAAAACCATTATCAAGATGCTCCACAGGCAGGCACATTCCTTTAACTGGAAGGGTTAAGTAACATTGTTGGAGGATATTGGGTGATTGGTAGAGGAGTGTGGTGGTTCAATTAAGTTCCTGTGGGAGACATCAGCCAAAATTCACTTTTGTCAACTGTGAAATACATAACTGGCTCAGCTGAGGGGTTTTATTTTGGAAAACACTCTTCCTTATGCATTCCCTCCTCTGGATAATGAGGTTGACCAGCTTGTAGTAACAGCATGAAAAGAACATTTATTTACTATCTACTGTAAAAGTCTTTGATTATTTTTCCTCAGATGAGCAAGTTTTTGTAGAAGCTGTAATTCATCATCTGACTCAAGAGGGGATCCTTTACATGTCACGAGCAGCTTGATCAGACCCTCACAGTCTGTGATTTAATATGAAAAATGTTCTGCGTTTGTCCTACCAGACCACCAGCAATGTTATGTTCAGAACATACAGAAGAAAATGGCATGATGCCTTCCTGAGCAACATGTCTCTTCTCTCCTGTGGAGAGGCTTAGGTGGAGAGGGTTGCAGGATGGTTAAAGACTTCTAATGACTCAAATCAGATGGGAAACAGGGTTTCTAAATTTCAGCAAAGGGTTTTATTGTCCAATCTTACTCTATACTTTAAAATGGACAGTAAATAAAAGGCAACAAGATCATGGCAAGCTCACTCATTGTAGGTGACTCCTTACCTTCTACCTAGTGAGGGGCAAGGTGATATATGAAGTAGTCACTGAATCTCATTTTGTATTTTCAATTTAAAAGGTTTTCCTGAAGTTCTGAATGTACCATTCCCTGCTCAGATGGACTGGATCAGAGAAGAAAAATAATTGCCTCTGCCAAACTTGTGACTTGATTTGTAATGCTTTAAAAAGAGCAATCCATTGTAGACTACAGTCATCAGAAGGAGTTGAAAGAATTATCTGCTAGTTGAGGGTTGGGATTTTTTTTCTTTTTTTAATGCAGGGTGTTTGGTACAAGATTGTTAAGCATTTTTAGATGAGCACTGGACAGAGTGACTCAGGCTGCCACTGAACTTCATCCATCTCCTCATTTACACCAGCAAATACTGCTGCCCTCCTGTCTCACAGAGTAAAAGGGAAGCACACAGATTCCTGGGCTATTTACACAGAGAAGTCAGAGGTGTGACAAGACCTTGGAACTGGCATCTTGCCAGGGGAATGCTCTTCCCAATGACCTAGAAGGAATGGTTCCACAGTACTCTTATCTCTCCCACTTCAGAAATTTGAGGGTGACAAAGTAGCCCTGCAACTTTTAGAGTGGCAGTAGCGGGTAGCCCATAATGACTTGGCTTTCAGTAGCAATGGGATTCTTAACTTTTCTAACATTCTGTACTAATGGAAGTCTGTAGTCTGGGCAAAATACAGCTTTTCTCCAGAAGATGTCTGTACTGAATTTGGAGCCACTAGCTGCATAAAAGGAAGTTTAAAGTAGCACAAAGCCTCCCCTAATGCCCTTCTTAATATTCCCTTTGTAATAGCTTTGGAGATTTTTTTACATTTTGATTTTAGTTCCTTCTTTTCACCTTTGCAGCATGACTAGATTTGCCACGAAATGTCAGGATGATACATTCATCACATTTACAAATTAGATATTTGGTAGAAACGAACCCATTTCTCCAATAATAACCCTTTATAATGGCTTTAATATACCTCAAGCAGTACCATTGACTCATTCATGATTCAGGCCAGAATCATCAGGAAAATGGAAGTTACTTATTTAAGTCTTGGATTTGGTATCTTCTACCTTGTGAAAGGTGCTCTAGAAATACAAAGCTGCAACAGTATTTGTCTCACAGATTCAACAAAGCAGGAAGACCTTCCAACTTAGTAATACACAAATGCTCAGCCATTGTAGCCAGGCAATATTTTAGGCATGTAAACATATGCCACATACAATATAAGAGAAGTATTACAATATCTATCTATCTATCTATCTATCTATCTATCTATCTATCTATCTATCTATCTATCGTAACCAACAGTGCCTTATTAACAAGGAGGACATAGGTCCTTCCTTGGCTGCAATTCTGCTCTTGTTGAGAAGCACTTGATTTTAGGCATGGACCAACTGCAAACAGAAAGACCTCTTGTGACACGTCTATTATTCTGATTGAGGGTGGCAAAATCTAGTCCAGAAGGAGAAAGTGTTTTACGAAATTTAAAAAGAAAAAAAAGATAAATATTTTTTAAAGAAAAAACTCTCCTATTTTAGCTATAAAGAAACTTTACTTTTACACAGTATTTTATTTAATTTCTGTAAGGCATGGCAGTGATAACATGATTCTATTTATCTTAATTTCATTTTTAATATGGTGCCTAAACTTCCATTAAATATGGAGGAGATAAACTTCCTTAGTTCCTAAAGCTATAAATTACAGTAGCAAGAGTCCTTTATCGTTTGAAGTTCAAGTTTACATCCTAAGTAATTTAAAAGAGTTTCACATTTAAATAGGGATTTATAACACAAGCACAGAGTGTGAGATGCCATTCCCAGCCAACACTTGCAGCATTTGTTCATGATGGCAGAGCCAAGTGGACAGAGCAGTGTAAAATATCTTCGCTCTGTTTTACTAATTACTACACATCTGCCAAAGATACAAGCAGAGAGATAGGACTTCAAGGGATGTGCTGGTGTTAGACTGCAGAGTCTCTTTCTGAAATTAGTGAACATGAAAGGAATGTGTTGCGAGTTCCTATCTACTGTTTATCTGTGAGGGCCCAGCAGATAGTGAGCTTGACAGTGAAATTCTAGCCCTAAAACTGATGAAATGCCAAAGTTTCCTTAGTCCCTGGGACCTCTCAGTGTATCTTTTCTTGCTTCATAAGGGAGTGACTGGTATTTGAGCACTGATAACAGCAATCTTTCTGGTGGTGCCGAGTTAGAAAAGACATTCCTCAAAAATAAACAGCAGAACACAACTGCTTTTTTTACCCCTGTGCGAGTGGCAACCCATATAAGCATCAAGTAATACATCAGTTTATGGAACAGAACAATGAATTTTGTGCAGATCTAAGCATCCATTCCAGGATGAGAAAATTTCATTCACTTTGATATGTGTGAAGCTAAGGTGAGCACGGTAAATGAGAGGAAATGTGTTGCAAAAACTTTCTATAAACTTACTAGAGCCATATAAAGGCTCATTTTTATGCAAATTTGCACAATTTTGTTCAGGAAAGTTTATGACAACAATACTTAAGTTCTTGTCATAGTTAAAAATATACTCTAAGTAGAAAAATAAATTATATTCTTCGCTGTATGTAGGTACTGCAATTTAGGTATCTTTACTGTTCTTTGTCTCACACATACTGTATATAAGAAAGAAGATTTTCCTGCTGGGAACTGAAGTTTCGATTCAGTGATTATTACTTTTATGTCCTCCACACCTCCAGCATTTTCTTAGGAGAAATGTTCAATTACCTGTCAGAAGTTACTTTAAATTAGTAAAAACCCGTCTCTGAACAAAACATTAAATAATAAAATTTATTCATCTACCATCTAGTCATGTACCAGTAGGTAAGTAATATTTAGCTTTTGAGATATATTTTTTTCTCAAATATTTTAATTTTCTTTTTTTCCTTTCATTTTCACTTTTTCTGAAAAAACACAGCCTGTTCCCCCAGTAACCAAACTTTTTAATGGTTTACCCATGGCACATCAACCCATGCCCTTGGCATTGCATGCAGACCATGAACAGTTGGAGGGAATTTCTAATAAGGATGCCATGTTACCAGACTGACTTTAAGATTGCATGATCCCAGATCCTGAAGGTCTCTTGGGACCAGTGTCATCAGGTTGATCCATCTTACTGCTGCACACCCAGCTCCTCACCTCCAGAGTGAAGTAAAGGGACTCAGGGAAATTGCCATCATCTCCCTTCTGATTTGCTCCCAGGATTTCCCTGGATAGTCAGCTTGTGTCTCTACCTCTCAGGCATGTTGAAAACCACTTGCTGTATCTCAGGGGATCAGTCTTGCTCACCCATCTTCTGTCTGAGGAGGCACAATCTCTGGTCAAGCGCTCATAACATGTTTGTCCTGGACAAAGGGACAAACAGGCCATCTAGTCCACTTTGCCAAACTGAATGCTGATGTTAATTTCTGCATCTCATTCAACTTTTTCTGGTAGGTAAAAATGTCATCACTGGTAGCATGGAATATCTGTAGGCATTGTCAAATGTGTTAAGATCAAGGATAATAGCCATAACAGTAGATTGAGATGTCCTGTGTTTCCATGTTTTATTGGAAATGGATGTAAAGGATGATGGCAATGGCAAATATAGGTATAGATTATCTGAAAACAGTCATGTCAGATACACAAGAAGTTACATGCTCATTTCTAACAGGGTTTTTTAAATTCAAAAATGGTCCTGGAAAGTTCTTCCAGGTTACTTTTGTAAAAGGTGGAACTAATACTGAAACATTGTGGAAGCGAGTGTTTGCTTGACATGCTTAACACTGGTTTAAGCTTTTGACTATGTAATGCTGCCCCTGCCTGTACCTTGATAAATCAAAGAAATGGCTGCAACACATTTCCATAGTAGAAGTAGAATTAAACAAAAAATTGTATTTTGTTTAGCTAACTGTAAAATCACATATACAGTGTATAATTTCACTGCAGAACAGGCCAGTACCTGACTTTATTGAGCTGTGAATGGAAGACACTGTACTTTGTCATTCTTTTCAATATTCTTCCCTGGGATGATGTCCCTTCTAACTCTTCCAATTTGTGTCTTGATTTTAAGTGTTCAATGCTATTTCTATAGCAAGTGAACAAGGCAATTAGGTAGGTGTTTTGAAAGCCTCTGGAAGTTCTCTCCATCACTTAAATTGAAGATGGGTTCCTTGTAACTTTTTTTCGAGCATGTGACTCTCAACAAATCAACTTCAATTTGAAAATCAAAATGACAAAATGAAGCCCATAAGCCTTAGTAAAGCAAGAATGTAAATCCCCACTGATCAGTTTCACTTTATGGTCCCTCTCGTAATAAAACAATTTTTTCCTAAACAAAAACCTGTTTTTTAATAAATACTGTTCTGTGCAATGACAGTGTATCATCATGAAGTAAAAATATATCTTTTGGCTGTACATATCCACCATCATGCCAATTTTATCTAATGTAAAATTCCTTTTCCATATTAACTTCATAGCACAGTAGGTTTTTAGGTCTTTAAATGGGATTACATGAGTGTGAAAATGATTTGGAAAAAGAAGAAAGAAAAGTTATTATGGCATACAAACACATATACATACATCTAGGTAGAGTTATACATATAATAATGTATGTCCACATATATAGATACAACCCCATAGACATCTATGCAGATATTTATGCAGCTGGAAAGGTTCACAGAGCCAGACAAATATATATGACCAATGGAATTTTTAGCAGCCAGTGATAATATTTCTTCAGATTATGAAACTTTCTTCAAATGCCTAAAAATTAGGAGTTTATCAATGTTAAAAAACCTTAATGACAGAAGAGCACCTTCAAAAAATATCTGTTCATTCATTGGCAAGCATTTATCACTTTCTGTGTAATGCAAAGCTTATCCGCTGGCAGACTCAACAATGTTTCCCGACAAAAAGCACAACCTCTAAGCATTTACAATTTTGCCATGCGTCTTCCTCCTCCTCTTAACTGACCTGTAGGTGAAAATATCAGCAATTTATGTCCATATGGAACATGATAAATTTAATGCACTGAGGTCTATTCTACTTTTTCTATTTGAAACTGAATTTCTAAAGTCAGGTCGCAACTTATATTTCTAAAAGAGCTTTCAATATGTTTATATTTCTAAGCAAAATTATTAAAATATTTACTTTGCCATTTGGGTGTATGACAAGTACTTTATTGTTAAACAAAGGAACTAGAGATAATTAAAGTGTTGACTTAAATGAACAATATGTATGAAAATTACTATTCTTTCAGAAAATGTTATTTGCAGAAAAAATTCCCAAGGAAAACCAAGAAACCAAACAAAAAACCACCAAAAACCTCCAAAAAAAAAATCTGAATCTCAGAGCCCTTGACTAAAATGAAGCTTTTCTTCCTGGTGGAATATACTCAGTATTTAACACATCTGAGGACAAACCTGTAAGAGATTGATATTTTCCTTTTCTAAATGTAATATTTCCTGTCTCTGCTGATCAAATAGTAGTATTAGTTTAAATTTACAACTAAAGAGGTGTATAAATCGATTCACTGCAGTAAGCTCTGCTTCTAAAGCATGAAGTGCCATGATTCTTCTGAAAGGAATCTCCTCTATAGAAAAAGATATTTAAACGGCACTGTTTAGTAGTCTTTTCATATACCCCACCAATTTTAAACATTTCCCAAAGGAATTATGATTTCAAAACCAAAACAAAACAAAAAAAAGGATTTCAAGCGGATGAAAATTAATCATTTTTGCACAGCTTTCATATCCAAAATTATTAATTATTCTTGCTACTTTTTTTTCCCACTTGTGGTCTTTGAACAGATAGAACTGGGGGAAAGAGGCAGCACAAAACCATGGCATAAATGACAGTCAGGTTTGGTACTATGTGCAGTCCAGAGGCTCATCAAGGGTGCAAGTATGTCTAAGTGATGCAGCAATTGTGAGCTGACAGAAGTGGGGTCGGCACTTTTGGGAGTACCCTTTCCACAGTGGTTACACAGTCAGATTTTGCTTAGTGCTAATTTTTTACCTGGTAGAAGGGTAAATGTGATGTGTGGAAAATAACTTCTGTTACTTGGTGGGAATTCTAGAATGTTTTCCCTTTAGGTCATTAAGACCTAACTGGAGAGCTGCTAACTGTAGAGATGCAAATTGCTTTCTGAGTCACTCCTTTCACCATCAGTGAAGTCAAAGGCCTTCAGGGAATCAATATTTTTTAAGTGCTCACTTAGTGCTTCTGTTAAGTACAATTGACATAGCCTGTCTCCCTTATAGACATCTCCAGAAGTAAAAGAAACTCAATATGTGAGTCAAGAAGGAAGACTAATTTTCTCTCAGGTTATTCCTTATATAAACATAATTGTGCAGACAATCATTAAACTCTCCAATCCTGCAAATGCTCACAGCAGTGGGGACAGCTCATTGTTTTTGCTGTGTCAGCCCTGCAGTCAATAAGCCCTTGTGGTCATGAATTCTTGATTCAGAGTTTTTCTAAGATAAAGCACCTGAATTTAAAAAGCTATTGAAAAAAATAGGCAGGAGAGAATTGCTAGAACTATGAGCATGTCTCTGGAAAGAAGCAGACAAACACTCCAGCCTCTCTCACACTCTTGGTAGTTTTCACTTCAGATCTGCATACAGTGAAAATAATCTCTGCTTTGGAGGAGCAAATGGCACCTTATTCTTGTTCTGGTTGAGAACTCCCAACTTCAAATGCTGCTTTGCACAGCCTGCATTCAGAGGAATACCAGGCAGCAAAAGCAAGCATGGAAACATGGTTCTGTCCTCACCTGCCCAGTGGCTACGTGGCTGCAGCAGCAAAGAAGGACAAAGGTGCTCTGATTCACAGCAGGCAAGGGACAAAAATGTGTAACTGAACCATAATGTGGCAAAGTGACACTGCCCTTTTTGCACCCTCATGGCCCTCTGAGACCTCCTTCTCCTTGAAAAGAAATGAGTGCAAAATAGTGCTGTATGAGGCAGGCTAACACAGCAGAGCAGGATGCCTCCACAGAAGTCTCTCTAGAGAGATGCAAGGTCTCCTGAGGGTGGTTTGACCCTAAGGTAAGGAGGTAAAGTGTCTCTGGAAATGCATTTCCCTCTCTGTCTTCGCAGCATGTCTAAATGGCTGCTCTGCATCATTTGCCTGAGTAAAACTACTTACGTGGGGTGAGATGAACTCCATCTTTGCTGTTGAGTCAGTTTGGGGTTTTCAGTGTTTGTTCACCACCTTCATTTTCAGATTGTCATTTAAAAGAATTCCAGAGCATATTTTAGTATTATTTATTTCCCATTGAATCATACACTGTGGGAGAATGTGAACTTAGCTTTATTGCTCTCAGCAGCAGCAACAGTAGACATTAAAATGATAATATATCCATTTTCTGAGGCAAAGAAAAGTTGTGGACAGCTAGCTATTTAAAATATTTCAGAAGACAATAATTCTCCCAGGGAACCTTGAAATGGCCATAATTACCAGTCATAGATTAGGATTTAAGAAAACTACTCTGCTGTTCCCAACCCCTGAGACTGGAAAATTGCTTTCCCTTCCAGATTTGTACTAGTTATTAGAGAAAGATAAGAAAATGTGAAGCAAAGTAAACATGATGAAATCTCAGGTTGCAAAGAAAAGAAAAATGAAACAGATTCTTTAGAGAAGATGTCAACTTTTTCTCACAGGAAAAACAGTTTGGGCTATAAAATACAACCTGATCACTAGGGAAGCTGGTATGACATTTCCTGCTCTCCCAGAAATTTTCTGTTTGACACTGGAGAAGTTCCTTGCATACAATTGACAACTGTCACAACCTTTGGCATTTTATTAAAACGTGAAATTCTCCAGTCTTACTGATTATTGTAGAACTTAATAATTTATTGAAAAATAAAGTTGTTAATAAACTTCAAGGTTGCTCACAACATTTTTACCTTGTTGATTTTCAAGCCACTTTCAATATTATTATTATTACTGTTATCATTGTTAGTAGCAGTAGTATTATGACTAAGACATGACATTAGCAAATTCGACCATTTAAAGTAATATCTTTGGGTAAGGATAATGAGTTTTTGGGTTTTGCTTATTTTTTTTCTTGTCCCAATTGGTATAGTTTAAAACTGTAAAGTCAGGAAGAAATACAAGTACAGATACCACAGGATTCCTTTTGTGTTTGTGTGAAAAGTTAAAAAAGGCTCACCCTTTGGCGGTATATATTTTGTCACAATTATTCATATCACTGTGAAGATGATGCAGGAGTGCCATATTCCAGTTGGGAGACTGTCACAAAATGCCTAGCAAGTAAGGAGGACAGAGCATTGCACTTTCAGCATCAAGTGTTTTTTAACTTGGAGCTGGTAGCAAACAGAACCCATTGCTGCTTGGCTTTGTTTCTCAAAAAGGAAAGGATCTGCTATCACCAGTATTTACTCCTGGCATCACAGAGCATGAAAAGAGAGCCCCCTCACTCAGCCTAGGTGAGACATGCTCTCCTGAGTCATGCTCATTGGTTAGTGTTTGCTTGGACTACCATTCCCAAAGTGGCAAGATCTTTCTCCTGACATTTTAACAGAGTTGCATTTTTTTGTCTGCATGGCTACCAGCTTAAATTGTTTGTTTGATCAGAGTCTCTCATGCTTTATCCTTTAGGATTCTTTTACCTAACTATATACATCTCATAAGGCTTTTGACAGCCAGTAATAGATTTATATTAGAGAGCATATTTAGAGGGTTTTATCTCTAAAGTCCCCCAGTTCCCTGACACTGCTCAGTTTTCCCTCACACTTTGACCCTAATCAGTAGTTTAATTTTAGAGAGTGTGGTATATCAGGTGGATGCTCCTCCTTGTTCATAGCCCTCCTCTTCCTGGGGCCATAGGGCCTCCAGTCACACGAGGATCCTATCAACCCCCATAACCCTCTGCAGTATTGAACCCTAAAGGCAAAAAAAAGAGCACTGAAAAACAGTGTACACCTCTTGTAATATTTAATATTTCTTCTTTTGCCTTCTCGTTACCTGTTTAGATGGCAAACCATAGTTCTCAAGTTTTGTCTACTGTAAATCACCCAATACATTCATCGTATTGGTAGGGAATAAATGAAACCACTGAATTTGTAATCAAAAGGAGTGCTGAACATTCTGGAGATTTTGACAAAGCAGAAATACACACTTTCCAACCAACTATGGGCTTCACTGGAGTTACAGAATATGTATTTTGGTTTTGTGGCTTTCATACCGAGAAGGAGAATAAGAATGGAAGAAGCATAGCATTTACATTGATGCCTTAGAGCTAATGAGTCCTGGGAAGCAGTAATTCTCTTAGTCTTGGAAGAAAAATATTTAGTTATAATGGGATCTATCTTGCGGGTGCTGTCTCATTTAGGCCCAGATATCTTGCATTCTCTTGATGACAAGAGTTCAAGTTCATTTCATCAGCAAGAGGTCAGCTATCACAACCAAATGGGCTGATACCCATTAGCCTCATTGTGTCGCTCCCAGCTCCTTGTTGTCCCAGTTTGTCAGTAGTGGTAGACTGGGCTGGTTATCTGCCTGCTTTTCCAACAGCAAGTCTTCTATATTGCTCTTGGATTTTCCCCTGCATCAGAGGCCACTTGTCCTGTCTTTCTGGGACTATTCAGGAAGCCTCTGAGGAATCTGTCAGCTAACGATCACCCAAACTTTATGTAATTAATATTCATTTATGCAGAGGTAAGCGAATGGGCAAAAGCCTGTTTCCATTGAAGTCAGTAGAAAAACTCCATGGCTTCACTGTCAGAGGAGAGAGACACTCAATTCACCAGTACAGACACTCAATTCACCATTACTAGCTATGGGAATAGCCCAGCTCCCCAGGCAGCCCTGGTCCCCAGCCTGGGATGGGAATCATGGTGCAGGGACAGAGGCAGCATACACTCAGGAATGTCCTCACAGAGCCAGTGCAGCCAGGCTCCTGCCTTCTATGGCCATTTCCACTGCTCCTGAAGAACTGACCCGTGGAAGTACAGCAGCAAACAAGTCCTTGATCACCTCTGGGCCCACCTGGCCCCCCATTATTTATTTCCCTCCAAGGTGTGATGCCTTGCAGGTTATGGGACATCCCTCCCATGGCTGAGACAAAGCCACAGGGCTGGGGTCCCATCAAGGACCCTTTTGGCCGTGTGACTTGTGCTCCTGCTCAGTGCCCTGCAGGGTGCTGTGTAGCCCAGGGTCCTGAAGATTTTCTCTGATACAGCTCTTCCTCATGCAAACTGTCAGTGTTTACAGCCTCATGGCCTCTTGGTCTTTCCTTAATTGCTGGCTTCTCATTATTGGAGGAATGTGTTCACCTCTTTCTCTCTCCCACAGACTGACACAGGAAAGATTCCTTGTGCCCCTTGAAAACAGTGAAAATGGACACCATTCACTTAACTCTCTTGGTTTCTGAGTTTATGTAATACTTCATCACCACACTTAGAGGGCTGAAATTAGCCAGCAGTTATTGTTTGCATTATTACAGGCAGCCCACAGCTAGGGAGTCAGTATGTGGTAGCCAAAGTATGTACTTTGCCACCAATCACAGGTGGTGACAATACAGTGTACACTTCGCTGCCTGCTGTCATCACTCTCAACAAGACATTTCAGTGGTGCTGAGCTTTGAAATCAGATTTCAAGGCGACAAGAGCCCTCAGGATTGTGGAATTTAAAGTCAGTCTTTATCTTCAAAGTAGCCTATACAGCTAATGTGCCATATTTGTGTTTACTCTAGTGCTACATCTGTAATCCTTAAGATTTGCCAAACTGATCGCAAGGTAGCCACAGGGGAAGGAAAAAGGAAAGAGAACAGAGAGATTTAATCAGGGCTAGATTTCCAATGTGTTGTCTATTAAAAACAAGTTTGCCTTTGCTACGTGAGGACTGCAACACGGCAGATCTGTCTAGTGCTCTTGTGGCACTGACATGTTGAAAGCCACATCACAGGCACGTCAGTTCCCTGTCTCCACAGGGGAGAGGCTTCTCTCTTCAAATATCCTCTCCTGCTTTTTTCTGTGCTGGTTTTGAAGGCTTTTACCTCTTCTGTTGCTATTTTCAAAGGGTGGGAGGAAAGATAAGGTTACGAGGCAGCATGGACATGGTTACATGGTCTAGTCCCTGGTGAATGTGCAATGGCACATGGAAAAGGGAAGGGAAGGGAAGGGAAGGGAAGGGAAGGGAAGGGAAGGGAAGGGAAGGGAAGGGAAGGGAAGGGACAAGCAGAGATGTAATTTTGGAATTAATTTTTACTTTCACTTTTAAGAATTCACACCTACAATTGAATCACGCAATAATCGTGAAAGAAGTAACTTCAAAAGATGGACACTTCTTCAAAGCAGTGTCCTGGTTCCTTGTAGGCATTTGTATAGTACAATCTACATTTTCTTTCATTATATGGTGCATTATGTGCCCCATGGGTGGATCTGGCCCACTGAAGTGTGGTGGTGCTCAGGGACAGTCCAGGTTTGCCTCTGTCAGAAGAAGGTGACTCTAAGATCTATCCATCTTAGAGAAACCATAGGCTCAGAGTCTGAAAGGAGAGTCTGGGAAGGTGGGGTGGAGCAGGGAAAATAACAGAAACTTTGTTTTTAGCATCGACCTGTTATTTTTTGTCCAGAATACAAGAGAAGTGATAATAAATAATTTAGCTCTTTTGCTGATATCTTTGATAGCTCAATCTGGAATAACTTGAAGTATAACAAGGCATTTTGTTAAATACACTTGCACTTTTTTACAGTTCATGGTGGGACAGAGCAGCAAAGCTGATGCCCAGGTGGGCCAGACTGTTCTGCCCTCTGTAGTATAAAGCTTCAGTCAGCGAGGACATCATTGGGAGATTTCATTGCCACTGGATTTCACCCACACACCACTGAGGCTAGAAGGATTTCTCTATGAGCAGTAGTAAAACTTGAACTTTAAACATAAATGAATGTCTACATTTAATTGGGAAGTTAGCCAGGGGACATGCCACTGAAGAGAAGAGTCTGGGCTGCTAATGACGCAGCAAGACAGAAAAAGGTAGTCAGCAGTTGCCAAAAATTTTACTGGGGAAAATGTGCAAAAATCCCCTTAATCTGAAAGTGCCTCAGCTCTCTGGCAATGATATTAAACACAGAGCAGCAAATTGTTGTCCTTCACTTATCTCTGCTTCTAATTCAGTCATTTCATTTACTGTGTATTTGTGTACTGAGCATTTTTATGGGGATCTGTGGGATTTAACTGTTACTGGTTTGGCTGCTGCACTTAATGTCATGCAGCAGCACCGCACACATGGGAATAATTTCAGATATGCTTTCTTTATACAAGTGGAAATGGATTTTCTGTTTGCTTTGTCATAATCTGGGGTAACTCTGAAATACCAAGATAACTGCTGCTTAAGGAAGAAGTAAATCCCTCTACTCCCTTCAAGCAGAGTCTGTGCTCTGTGGTGGCTACTGGGGCACCCGGTTTGTCTTCAGACAGCAGACAGCAACACAGGGTCTTGTCTTCAGTCTTCCTCCTTGGGATGCCTTGATACACCATGAGCTCATTGAACGGTTCTCCCTAAACAGAAGAGAGGAGAAGGCTGGATGCTAGCAGCGTCTCCAGTGGCTTGGTGATTCAGAGGATATTTAAATGACTTTGAGTGACACAGAGTTGGCTCATTGCAGTTTCCAGAATAAGAATTAGGCCATGCTTTCAGAGCATGGTCAGCATCCTCTTGTTTAATTTCATATTGTACCTGATTTTCATTTGGCTTAGTGAGTAAAGCAACCCTGGCAGCTGCTCACCTATGTTGGCCTGCTCTGCAGTGGTCACAGCCAGCATTTTCTTGTAAGTGACCCTGAAGTGGAGGGCAAATAGTGATATAAAAGCCTGTGTGCCAGTTTTGAAAGGTTAAGGAGACATTTTCACACCGTCTCAGATTTGATTAGTGATATAAATAGCAGCAGAGTTAGGTCAGCACAGAGCCAAAATGAAACTCAGACTTCACCTTGCTGATCAGCAAAAGGAGGACATTTTCTCCTTGCACATGCCTTGCTAATTGGGTCCTGTGTGAGGTCCTGTCCTCTGGCCACCAATAACCTCATCACCACAGCCTCTGGTCACTCTTCACTGGCTCCCAGTGTCCTCTGGAGTCTGCACCTCAGCATAGAGCCTCTCTGCAAAGTGCCCTGAGCAAATCTGGGATAAGTAGGCTAACTGCACCCTTGGAGAACTGATGGACTTCAAAAATATGTATCTCAGATTCTCTAAGTAATGCCAAGGTAAACTTTCACTTCCTATGAATAGATTTGACCTGACTGAAGTCAGTGTGAGTTTGCTATGGACTTTAGTGTGAGGAGAATTTCATGCCATTTGTGTTCAGCTTCTGCCCTACTCAAAACCTCCTTGGAAAAATGTAGCCCTGAGATACAAAGAGGCATGTGAAACCAGAAGAAATTGATTTATTTGAGAAGAAACAGAGAATTACTCCAAAATTGCAATAATGAATAGAAATGCCACAAGGCCTTTAATGATAATTTTCCTTAGAGAGCGTTTTTTTCAAAAAGGCAGGTCTCACCTGTGAGAAGCACGTGGGCACTGTCTGGCTAAAGGGGAAATTGTTAGTAGGAATCCCTCAGCCAAACACACCAGTACAGATGCTCCCAAAACTGCTACATCTGCTTCTTTGAAAAACACTTCTTCCACATCCTCTGCTATAGTGCCAATGTGCACTCTTGGGAAATGGATAAAAGCACACGCCAGATTTTCACATGCCAAAGTGGGAATAATGATTCACTAATTAATCCCTCCTTAACAAAACAACAGAATACTTGAAGAAAAGAAAGAGCAGTAAACACTGTTAGGATTTTCTGCAACACCAGAGAAAAATGGGAACCATTCTAAAATTAGGTATGTGTGTGCAAGAGGAACAATATCCTGCAGCATTGCCCAAGATGCTCATGAGATGAGCCTTTCTTTAATTGGGATTTGTCTCACGCATGTGACCTATTAAAGAAAAAAAACTAACTGAACACAAAAAATTGTTTCCTAACAGTGTGTTTATGTTTATCCCATTATTAAAACATTGCTCAAGACTTACATTATCAACAAAAAAATAATGCAACCTTTATAATCCTTCTAGGGTCAGTGATGACAATCAACAAAAGCTAGTGTTGGTTGTGCAAATTGAGAGTCTGGAGGCACTGAACTTACTCAGTCAAGTTTCTCTTTAGACTTCAAAGCATTCTAGAGAGCAGAATACATGCAACAAGGCTGTTTGGGTCAGTGCTTCCTTTCTTAGTATTCATTTTCTGTCCTCCTTTTACTGGCTGATTTCCAAAACATGGGCCAACATCTTGGAGCCTAAACACAGGCTGCAGAAAACAAGCCATGCAACCATTGCTTGTTTTGGTGCAAAAATAATGAATTTAGTCTGGGGAAAAGAAAAGGGGAGCCTGCTTGTAGCAGCATCTCACCCTATCCTGCACAGAAGGAGCAAAACAGTCATCCATCTTATTCTAACATACATAATTTATAATTTGTTTATGCTTTTTTTTTGCTGACAACTTTAATAAGTAGTTGCCCCACAGTCTTGAACAGAAAAAATACTACAGTTCTGGGCTCAGGTTTAACCCCATCCTTCCAGCTTTGCTGTGACAAGTTTTTTAGGAGAGAGGGACCACTTGGGATATTCCTGTCCATCATGCTGTTGTTGATATCCCTACCTGATGACAAAGAAACCACCCACCATCCCAGGCCTCTCTGCATACAAAAATTACTGGTCTATCCATCAGTCCAGTGGAGAGGGCTGACAAGACATACTACACTCAAATGTAAAACACATGGCTGCAAAACACTTAGTTTCCTGGCAATAATTAAGAATGCTACTTGGCAGGTTGGCAGCCACATAAAACAACTGTTAGTCAGCTTTAAATTTATTGCTTTCCCAGCTTATTGAAATGAAACCCATATTATAAACGTATGTATGAAACGAGGCCTCAGATGATGAAACGACATGCACATAAAGTCAAGGCAGAAGTAAATTGTCTCAGGAGAGCTTTAAAAGTTGCTGTGTCCTAAAGCAAGCAGAGAGAAGTACACCTTCTGGGGTGAGCCACCTGGAAACTCACCTGACTCTCCAGGCTTGCTGCCATGGAGCAGACAAAATATCAAAAGCTTCAAAATGCTTGCTAATTTTTATGCAAAACAAAGTGTAGAAAAGCTAATTGCCATTAAGTTTTCTTTCCCTTTTATAATTATCTAGGGAGAGTTGCCTTGTGTGGGATATATGCATGTAGACGACCTTATTACATCCTTTGCACTTACTGTAAACGAAATAAAACTGCTGCTGGCCACATTCCTGATGTCTCTGTGCCATTTTATCTGGCTGGTGTGGCAGCCCAGCCCAGCATTACTGTCCTGGTGATCCCCATGATCATAACCCCTTCCCTTTGCTGATCAGCAGCCATCAGCTCTGACCTCCCATAGCCTCTGTCCTTGTTGGTGGCCCAAACAGCTCAGTCTCTGACCATCCCACTTCCTGAGCCAAGCTCTTTATTCCTCAGATTGCCTTAGAAAAATCTGATCCACCTTGACTTTGCTTCGTGAACTTCTGGGATTGAACACGGGCTGCCAGGGAAGGGGACAGTGGCCTCTCCTGCATCATTTGTGAGCCCATGGCTGTCCTGCACTTGAGGGCTGCCTGGCATTCCCTGACCTTAAACACTGGAGGGGAACCCATACTACTCTGGGAGTCCAGGCAGTGAATTCAACTGCAGCACAATAGTGCTATGCATTTGTTTCCTGCTGGAAAAGAAAAAAAACCACAGGGAATTTACAATTATCTAGCGCCTGCTTTTTAGGGTCCTGAAATGATTTCAAAATTTAGATCCAAATCCCATAAACACTTTGCCATATGACTGACTTGACTTGCATGAAGCAACACTTACCGGTTCTCTTTGAGGTTTCTCGTAAAGAAAAGCTGTACATGTGCTAAAGTGTTTGCAGAATCAGCTCCTTGGAGCTAAATTCTGATTTTGAATAGCTGCACTGCTCTTCCTACAGTCACTGGCCTCCTGGAGACATTCAGGGTTCTTTTAGAGTGGAAGAGCTGTGGGTATTTGTGCTGCAGTAAGCCAATGTGGTGCAGATTGCTGGTCTGAGACCTTCCCTCTGCCCCGATAAGAGGATCAGAATAAATCAGCCTGCACCAAGACTGGCTTTTCTGGGGAAAAGTTCCCAAGGGATTCACTGAGGTGACATAACCTTAAGTATACTGAAATCAAAGGTAACCTGGTACCCAGAAACTACATTAAGAGTGTCTGATCATTTGTTCACAAGTTCTTGGCAGATTTTCCAATGGAGAATGTAGCTGATTTACTTAGACCCTAATGCATGTTCCTAGGAATGGCACATTGAATTTTTCCTGAAGAGCTGCTACATTTGGCTTGGTACAACCAAGAAACCATGAATCAGTATGTATGCTCAGTTAGTTTTGCTCCTAGACTGAGACTTGGGGGAGGGTGGGGTTGGTTTTTGGTAGTTTTTTGATTGGTTGGGTTTTTTTGAGTTTTCTAGTTTGGTTATTTTGGTTTGGGGTTTTTTTTGTGTGTGTGGTGGGTTTTTTTTTTTGTTGTTGTTTTTGGGTTTGTTTTTATTTTTTGTTTTTGGAGTCTTTTTGCAATAAATATTTACAAAAAACATCTTCACCTATGCTGGAATTTAAACAAAGCCTTCATGCACATTTGTAAAAATGGTATGTGCCAAAGTTCTGGGCACATTTTAAAAAGCTAAAAAAAAAAAACCCAGATTTTGAAAATAATTAGCTAAGTGTCCTTTTCTGGGCATGATGTTAGTGTTCTCCTAAAACATTACCTTAACGTGTGTTCTTACGGACAATGTGAGCATCTAGGTACATGATAAGCATAAAATCTCAAGGAAGGGAGCAAATAGTGTCGCCATGTGAAGAGGAGATACCTCAGCAGTCATGTGTTAGTGCTGAGAAGGTGCAGGAACAGCAGAGAAGAGATGGATATGTAGGGAACTGACAGTAAGAGGGCTGAGTACTAAAGGAGCCAATGGAAAAATTGTAGAATACAGAAAAAGCAAGATGAAAAGGGAGAAAATAGAAAGAGAGAAAGAGAGAAAGAGAGAAACAGGAAGAGCAGAGAAAGAGAAAGAGAAAGAGAAAGAGAAAGAGAAGAGAAAGAGAAAAAGCAGAGGAAGATAATATAAGGCAAGAAGAAAGTGAAAAGGGAAGAAGAAAAAACATCCTGAGGCTGGGTGTCAAAAGTAAGAGGATAATAGAAGAGTAATTTGAGAAGAAAAGAGAAAAGGGGGAAAATAGTGTAAAGGCAGTAAATTGTAAATTGATGTGCCTTTTTTTTTCTTTTAAAGTAAGCTTAATTCCAGGATGTAAAATTAAATTAAAAGGTGCACAAGTATTTTCTACGCATGACATATATGCACTTCTGTACAGATAGATGCACTTGCACACTAATGGACATCTTGAGCAAACTATAAAAGTGTGCCACAATCCCCTCCAAAAAACCACAACTGTAAACTGTGCACAAGCACACATGGCTGTGGTAAATCGAGCCTAGTTGCGATAGATGGCTCTTGGCTGCTTAAAGATATTGCCCAGACAGATTCCATCTCTTCTAGCCAGCCTGCTACAGCAGGAAAAGCACAAGAAAAAGGACAACAAAGTCCAGAGGCAAATAGTTTGCCCAGAGGTCTTCATATTGGCATAGGGAGGAGAGAGCAAAAACAGTTGTGGAGTAAGTAATTATTAAACACACTACCTGGAAAGAAAAATGAAATTAGGCAGAAGAATGAACAGAGAAACTTTGGGGTGTATAATGAAACTACCCTTCTATGCTATATGCAAAGAAACACAGGAAAAGATTGCTGATAAATCTTTCAGGAAGACATAGCTTTGGGTTGGTACATAGACCCATATGTTTAGATGTTACCATAAAAAAAAGCCCCAAACCTCCCTTGCACCCAGTCCACTGTGAAAACAAATGGAGGAGGAGAGAAATAACGGAAATCAAAGCACTACATACCCAGACTATTTTTTCCCTTCCTTTTTCTTAGACTTGTGCTTAGCTGAAGCACAAGACAGTTTGCTGATATAATGACTGCATTTCTATTGCAATTCCTTGCTTTAATTTGTGAAGATTTTCTTTCAGTTTGGGCACTTTGGTCTGAAATTTTCCAGTATGCCTCCTTCACTTATGAAATAAGAAGTTAAATCTTTCTGAGGAAAGATGTTGAGGCAATGCTGCAAACTATGCTAAATTAATTTTTTTAAAAGTTGACCCATTTATTCCCATTTATAAATACTAGGACTTTACTTATGTGTGCTCCTGAATCATGGGTTTACGTTTCTTTTTTTTAAAAGTCCAATGTAGTCACTACGTTTTAATTTTGTGAACTTTTTGAGTTTGTTTTTTTTTTTGCTAAAACTCTTGCTGTGGGGATGAGGTGTATATCCTCCCTGCCTCCAGAAATTTCTGAATTTCCCCCATCTGATATAGACTCAGTCTGTTTTCTGGCAAGTTTCCAGCTGCCAACTGAGGTTCCAGTCAGTAATGGCATTCTTATAAAAATTGTCAAGTGTAGAAGTTTTATGATGTACTGTATACACGTGCTACTAAAAATTTGCAGCAGGGCAAGTCATTTGTAATGAACTTTTTTCACTTGTGAATTATCTGCAGACAGACTGACTTTTTTCCCCCTAATCTGATTTATTATTTGCAGTTTGTTTCCAATTTCCACTGGTAATTTTTGATCTGCACTTTTTTCCCTCCACCATCTTTTAGATTTGAAATTCTGATAATAAAAATTTGAAGCGGAGTCTTTCAGCTGGTTATTTGGTTTCTTTTCATCGTCTGGTTGGATGAGGTAAGTTGTCTAGGTTTGTATTTTTGGGGGACACAGCCTCATTGTAAGTTAGACACTAGCTTTTTATATGCCACAAAATTTCCTTTCATCTCAGAAAAGACAAAAAACACAACACAGGCTAATCAAAATTTGTACTCAGGTTTAAAAAGGAGTTTATGCTTTGTTAGAAATACAGATTTTTTTCTAAATTGTCACAGACTTAGGGTCTGCTAAAAACAATAGATGCTGATATTTGTTGTGATTAAATCTCAGGGACAGATGCCAGAAGAGAAGCTGCAGAAAGATCCCGTTTACTAACACAGAGTTACAGCATCACTCATAAAGATGGCCTCTAAACTACTGTGGCTTCTTTGGATGTTTACATTTTCTCTTGATCTGTGATGGTGAGAGCAGAGCATGTGGGAACAGTCAGTTCCTGCTTTTTTGGGAGTGCCTGCCTTTTGGGGGGTCTATCATGGCACCTACACCAGCACCAGGGGTGCTGGATAGCTGTGGGGTGGCCATTGGCCGGGGCTGCAAAAGCAAGGCAGAGATCACGAACGGGGTCCCGTGTTCCTGGATGTCAAGCAAATGTTTAATGTGGAGGCATGTTTTATGTCAATCAAACACATAAACCACTGTTACTGTTACTGGGACTGCATGAGCCCATAAAGATGCACTTTTAAAACTTTAAAAGTAAGGTTCCGTAATTACATCTCATAGAACCCTCCAGGTCCCAGGGGTGCCTTTCTGCTTTTAAGATACCTAAGGCGAATGAGGTAAAGGAGAAAAAAACCCCTTCCTTAAAGCTCTGAGGGCAGAAAAATGCAAACGCTCTCCAATTCCATGCACAAGATCTCTCAAGCCCTGATTTATTGGCTTTAATAACTGTGGGATTTCTCTCTGCTTTTTGGCTGGAGAAATTGAAGCCATGATGTTTGAGAATGTCTTTCTTCCAGAATAATCTGCTCTAGTGCCAGTCATTGGGGGAAGCCAGCAGCCTCACTTTATTGAAGCTGCAGGATCCTCTTTCTTAACTACTTTTAGATCTAGCTTGATGCTAGATTTCAGCCTCGTTTCACAATAAAAAGGCCTCTTCTGGGCAGCAAAAGGTGATGCTTTCCCTTACAAAAGGTGCAAGTGACTCAGCTGTGGTGGGTGTTGTGTAATAGTGAGTGCTTCTTCCTGAGCAAGACATCTGAGCTTCAGGCTGCCACACTTACTTTCCTGGAGGCACTGCAGCTCAGTCACCATGCTGGATTTCTTCTGGAAATAATGATGGCTCCTATCAGAGCAATGAATGATAAGAGGAATTAGACATCTGAACTTTGAGGAGGCGTGCAAGCCATGTATTTAAATCAGATTGCTCAAGCTGTTACTGTCCACTGCCTTTCGTCACCCCCCACCCCAGCAGACACTGCTACCTTTGCGGCAGAACCTCTTGGTTTCAGTCCTGACCACAGGACATGGACCTCACCTCCCTGCCAGTCTGGAGGTGGGGGGCAGTGCTGGGGTTTATTTCCAACTGGACATGCAAAATCCCAGTTTGTATTTTTGCATTGACAGTGAAAGGATTTACAGACAAAGTCAGAAATGCAGGGAGAAAAACACTGACAGCACACTACAGTGCAGCCATTGGATAAACTACATTATTTTCCCAGGTATATCTTTAAACTGAAACAAGCCCCAGAGGTCACAGCAGCACTTTTTGAAATTCTCTACCAGCTGTAACTCACAGGGGTCCACAGACCAGATCCACAGACACAAAGCTTTCCACTGTCTTCTCCAGTGTGATGTGGGCAGTTAGCATTGGTTGGGAATTTTCCAACAAAACACTGTTGTTATAAAATGCCAGGTCATTGGCCCCAGTATTTTCATTAAAAGAAAGGCTTCTGAGGTCTGACATGAAAATTTTGAGCAAAACAAGAGAGCGCATGGCAAAATAACTTGCTTTTCAGGGCACTCCAACCTGAACTGGATGGAGTTGAGCCTGGAAACTGTATTTTTCATATTACAGGTGAATTTCCAAGCACCAAGCTTGTAAGACAGATGTTAGCTTCTTTTTTATAGGAAAACAGAGCTAGTGGGTCTGAGTGTTGCAGTCATTAGGATTCAATAAACCTAGACCTCCACAAATTGGAAAACTTTCCTACCCAGTTCTCTAATGAAAATCTTGAAAAACATTCTGCAACCAAAAAAAAAAGAAAAGAAAAAAAAAGTCTAATTTGCATTTTGTTTCTGTGCAACTGTTTATTTATATGAATAAATATCTGTGAATAAAGGAAACAAGAGGGGGAATGAATTCTGATCTAACTACACATTGTTTTAGGAGCAAAAAAAGAAAAAAATTAAAGAAAAAGCCAGGAAATTACAAGCTGGGGTTCCCAGTTGACAGCACATCTGTCATTTGCATCTTGATATGTTTCATATTTCCCATGACAACAAGAATTTCCATTTATGAGGATTCTCTTTAACTTTGAATTTCCTGATTTTTGTCAGGATGTGGAATAATTTTAATGCTCTACATGTAATGAGCAGTTTTAATCTCTTGGTTGGTTATTGGAGACTACCCTAACATTATTTTACACACCCCTACACAATTCCAAGACAGAATTTTCAGGGTTGAAGCACAACTAGACTTTCCTGAGCTGGCATTAACACTTTGGCAAAGAGACCTGGGTGCACTGTGCACCTTCTTTTCTCCGCAGGAGGGCTCCTCTCTACTTGCCAGGCAGGTTTTCCCGGCCCCTGGCTGCTGTAGCCTCTCAGGGTTTATTTGCAGTGTGTGATAAACTAAATTCCTCATGAACACCTTCCATCACTCGCTTGCTGATCCGTGTCCTGTTCTTTTGGCTGAATTATATTTTAAAGTCCCTCCTGGCTTCCCTCAGTCGGGTCTGATGCTGTCTGCTATGAAATGACCCTTGTCCCGAATGACTATCACTCATGTTTGCCCTAAAAAAATACAATGTACCTATAGTGTTAAAGCAAATAAGCCACATGTCATATTAGCAAGTATGTGCAGTTAAAGACCAGTAGACCAGAAAAGACCCACCTCATATTGTCTTAAGATTCATATTTAAATATTTCTTCCCTCCAAGGTGGGAACTCAGTCGGACACGGTCTGTGTGGCCCTTTCCCACCAGTCCTGAGTGACCAATAATTAATTTATGCTGAATGTAATTACTCCCTTGTTAACAGTAGTTTTTCTGCACTTTCTCTCAGTTGGCTCTGGAGACGTACATGTTGAGTGTGATGTATGACTCCTGGCACAGAATGAAACCCTAGTCCTGTGAAAAGACATAGATAAAGTGAGGCTGCTCCATTACTCACTAATGAATTTATAGGCTCACCGCTCTTATCTGAAGTGCAGCAGAGAAAAATTCTTAGAGGCTATTAGTGTAGTCTTGAAATAAAGATATTGGGACTTGGGTTTAGCCATCCTTCTCTGTCCTGTCACTTCAATAGGCATTTCAAAACAACAACAAGAAGAAAATGTTTTTAATCTAAAGGCAGGAGAGCAAGACAGACAGCTGCTGCGGCCTGGGCTACACATTTGCCAAGAAACGCCGGGGCTGGAAAAGCAAGGAATAATGAAAACCCTTCCCACGTGATGACCCATTAATGGCACACGGGCATGCACAGAGCGGCGCGGTGCTGTGCGGGATGCATTTCAGATCCTGAGCTGCTGCAGCTATTGTGTTTCAAAGCAGTAGTCATGTTAATGTGGTGCTGGCAGGCAGACGTGAGCCTTTTTGGAAGGCGCTATAATAGCTTCCTAGAAATTAAAGACAGAAGGGGCTGGCAGATCATATACCCCGTCCTCCTAAACACTGCAGGCTGCTGGGATTCATGCAAATATCCTGTACCACTACCAGTTAAGGCAAATATTTCAAACTTAAAAACATTATCTTGGTGTCCGCAGCAGAAGACATCCTGGACCTGGTGCCTCCTGGATGAGAAGGCCTTGTGCTGGTGGGGTACAAAGCACGTTTACCAATCTCAGACAATCCTGCTGGACAAAAACTACGCCCCAGGCTGCAGGGGTAAGTAGAAACCTGCCAAGACACAGTAAGTCTGGTCTAGAAGAGAAATTCTTCATCAGCTGAAAAGTCAACATGCAGGCTTGGGCTTGCAGACAAGGCACATCAGCAGTGGTGGGAGCTCCACATGCCCATCAATGATTATCCAGTGGAAGCTGTGTGGAGACAAAATCAGGACTTGAACTATTGAAGGGGAGAGGTGGGGGGAAATCCTTCCTGATGTTACCACATGGAAAATTGCACATGGTTTGGCAGATGTGTGGGAAGTTTCTTGAAGGCCAATTAAAAAATTATATATTTCAATAACCAGCTAGCTGTTGTGCAGAAACCTGTATTTTAAACCATAGAGGGTAACAAAAGCTCTGTTGCAGTCTGCTGGGTAAAATTTGATTTATACCAGTTAGCAGACCCTAGAGAGCTAACTTGATACTGCCACACACTGGATGGGGTTGACGAGAACATCCCTAGGAGGATGGTGGGAGGGTCAGATGACATGGGCTGCTGGCTTCAGTATAAGTTGAAAAGAGCAAATGTGAGAAAATATTTACAGCTGAACTCATCAAAGCAAGCACTAAGTGGTTATACAGGAGGCAGCTAGGAACAGTGCTGGTCCGAGGCTGGCATTGGCCTGTTGGGGATACTTTGTCTAAGAAACTGCGTAAGAAGGCAACAAGTCAAACAGGGATTGTGGCACCGGTCTGCATATCTCCAGCACTGTTCTTTTGGTAACACAGGCAAGAAGGGTCTAAAGAGATTATTAAAGCCACTTTACCGTCCAGCAACCAGAAAAGCCATCTAAACTCTACAACTGTATTTTAGAGAGTGACCACAACAGGGTGCTGCCTGGTCTCAGAGGGTCTGACCACGTGGTGTGTTGGCCCAGCCACACTCACATGGTGGAGTGTGAGGGAGACCAGATCAGCACTTCAGATCTGCTCTCCCTCCCTTTCCCTTGCTGCAGATTTCACTTCCTCCTGGTTTGTCTTGAAGAAAATAGAATCTGGCTTCTGCACAGCCTGGAGAAGGGGCAGGTTTTCAGTGTGGGCTAGTGGAGATGGAGGAGGTGGGTGGTCGGAGGTCTCTGTCGGGGCATCCCGGCGGGACTGGCAGCTGTGGGGCTGCTGTGAGCCTGCCTGGCAGGACACAGCGCGCTGCACTTCCCTCCCTTCCTCACGGCCTGGCCTAGTGCACAGGGCTCCTGACCGCAGCCGCGGCTTTTTTTCATGGAGAACAAAGCCCTTTTTATTTCTTTTTTTTTTTTTCCTTTGGATTTGGCCGTTGGAAAGGAGCTAGAAACTATTTGCACCAGGAAATACAGGCTGAAGAATGAGTGTGTCAGCCCGAGTCCGCTTGGCAGGGCTTCTCTGACTGCCAAAGTGAGGCGGCAGTGCGTCAGGAGGCCTGCTAATTGTCAGTGAAGACAAAATGAATAGCTGTGGATTAACTGAGAGCTTCTACTATTGTTTTTCTAGAAGAAAACTTCTTGCTTCTAGGAAAGAGCTGGGGATGGTGTTTCAGCTCAAGCCCACATTTTTCTCAGTTAGACAATCAGCAGGTCTTCTGGGGCTATACAAAAATATATGGAGATTTCCAAAAATGCCCTTTGCCATTGAATTCTCAACAGTACAATGCCAAATATCAGACTGGCCAGTTTGCTTTTGGAGACTGTCATAATTACATAGCCTATAATTAAAATGTTTCTTTAATGTAAAACATGAACACACTACTGAGATGGATGTTTTAGCAGAAAGAGAACTGACTTCATGTTTTGAAGGGAAAAGACTTGCTGTAATGTATTGTCTTTGATGAGCAGGGACTTACAAAGCAACTCCTGGATGGGAGTGGCAAACACAAGTAAAACAGGGTGAAGCCCACCTGCTCCCCAAAATCAAGTTTAAGATTTTGCATCATCTAAAGCAGAGATCACAATGTATCAGCTTTAAAGCAAGGCAAATCCTCCTTCACTGATAATGAAGCTTCTACCAGGAGAATTCTGTCTGAAAGCAAAAATCCATTTTGCACAGCCAAGAACCCCTGTACTGCCAGCAGCAAAAGGTTTTAGCATCAAGGTCCTGAAATGGGGGCAGCTATCTACACTATAGGGTTTGACAAAAGAGAGGCAGTATATATTTTAAATTATTTTATGCAGGCAGCTTTCATTTCTGAATCTTTATATCATTTTATGTTTGTAATACTGCAGTTTCTGCTGTGCAGCTGCTTAGAGAGAAGAAATGGTTCATTCGAGTAACATGGGAACCCTTTTGGCATGGCTCAACATTTACATCTAACTTGAATGTGCAAAATTTTTTTAAGCATTAAATCTTGCAAGAGGAAGGAAAAGAAAGAAGAAAAGTTTTCCTTTTCACACCACACCAGATCTAGTTGAGACTGGATACATGGAGTAAATACCAAGAGTGAAATTCTAGCCCCATTGAAGTTAATGGCAAAATTCCCATTTACTTCAGCTGGGCCAGGATTTCACCCTTTGAGTATTTCCAGCTCAACCAGAAGCAGGAAATACTGGAAAGCTCTTGACAGAGCCTGTTCTCATGATATTTCCAGTCCAGATTTTCAGGCCTTCTTACTCTGCATTATTTTGATCACACAGTAAAATAAGAAGGGTGTTGGGAATATGCTGTGCTAGAAATACTTCAGAAGGTAAATGTAGAAATAGAGATGAGATTGAAATTAAAAGGGGAAAAGGATGAATGAGGTGACATCATGTAGAATGTGATATAGTGAGTTTTGGGTTGACTTTATTAGCTCACTATTACATAACAGAATGGTTGTAACGTTCTGTGGAAATGACATATGAGCTGGTGTACTACATTTATATAATTTTCACTGAACATAACTCCTGTACAATGTGGAAATCAGATCTTTATCCCAAGTCACACTGTTGTGCTGTAGCTGCACACAATGCTTTCCCAGAGCTTCTCAGTGCTTCTGTTACAAAATGTCTCAGGAAGGACAAAAGCAGCAGAATACAGTGGCCTTTCATGTACAGGTAATTAAAAGGAAATACAATTGATCTGACCTGAAGGCTTTGGGCAGGAAAGGGGCTCTCTTTGCCACCATCTGTTGGTGAACAGGGGAAAGAAAGTGTGTTGGATGTTGTCAATACACAGAGACCTGCCCACACCCCAGCTACCCAGATGCTCCCCAGAAAAAAACTTTTCTCCTTTTAGCTGCACTATCACAAAGGCAACATGGCAACACAGAGACTGCATCTGCATGCATCCCTACTCAGAACTCCCCTGTGTGTTTCAGAGGGTTATCTTACACCAGTACAAACTGTGTCAGCCCATCAGTGAAAGGAACAGGAAAGAGTTAAAGGAAAGATGCCCAGAGCAATGTTTGGCTTCAGGTGTGCCTCCCCAAGGGATCCTGTGCACCCAACAAAACTTCCTAGTGTCCCAAAATGAACCCAGTCTCTTCCTGCCATGGTGTTTCCCTTTGACATGCCTTGCTGCCTTTCTCATGGGTTTCCTAAACCAGACATTAGGAATTGCCTGCTTGACTCAAGTTTTCATCTGTGTTCCCATAGGCCACAATCCACGCTGAGTGCTATTCTCACTTTCTTCTCAAAAGGGTGGCTCCAGGATTCATGTTTCTCTTTCCCTCTCCCATCTCGCCCTCACTCTACAAACTCTAATTTCTGTGAGAAACTTGCCTTTGGGATGGAAGCATTGTCTTTATCTAATCCCAGGGCTATTTGTTACAGCAGAATAGTCAGTTCGGGGGTCTTTGGATATCCTAAGTGTCCATAATGTCCCTCGTGTTCCCACTAATTTTCAATAAATGTCATGTTGCAAAAATCTCCATCTGCCAGATAACTTCCTCCTAATTATCCACCAAACACAGGCAAAATCAGCATGCCAGGGTTAGTCTAAATCAGTACTCCAGGGTTAGTCTCAGGCAAACTTAGGAAGCATTCCCTAGGCATGAAGATCATGTCTCCCAGAGCTCACATCAGGGTTTTGGCCTTCACTAGCCACTGAGAGTAGCCACAGTGAATCTTACTGGGTAAAGAAAAGGCATTGATGGACATGACATTCTGTCATTTATTGAGCTACTTATTTTCCAGCCCCAGTAATCGATACAATTTCTAGAACATTCAGTCTTGATTTAAGGATAGGAAAAGCCAGATTCTCCTCGATCTTAGTAAGTATTTTCTGAACAATAATTATGAAAAAGCAATTGTTTTTAAATGTTTTTTTTCCAGTTTTCATTTGCCTGTCTTTCAAGCTTCCAGCAATTTGTTCTGGCCATGCCTTTCTTTGGTTCTCTAGTAAGTGGAGTGTAAGTAAACCACTGTTTTCTCCTGGTGAATGTATTACCCAGTGTAATCAAGTGGCTTCTCAGTCTTCTTCTTGATAACTTAAACAGATTGAATTCTTTGAGTGCTTCAGTGTGAGGCGCTTTCTTCAGTCTCTGAATCATTTTTATGGCTCTCTTCTGCACCTTCTCCAGTTTTTCAATATCCTTTTTTATAATGTGAACATCAGCAGCCTGTATCGTGCTGGAGTATCTGATTAATAGGCTGTAGATAAATTTCTTGGTCTGTTTTCTGAAGCCTGCCCAGAGTTCCCTTTTACCTCAAGTAAAATCTTTGCCATTCCCTCACAGGCAGGAGGCTGATCTGCATGATCTGTGGCAGGCAGGGGCAAATGTGCCCTGCCTTCAGTGTGATGCAGCCAGCTTTGGGCTGTCTCAAACCCAGCCAGGTTTGAGCCAGGTCTGACTCAGTGAGCACAGAAATATGCTCTGGTTCACAAGCCTGGCTATAGAGGCTGCTCCTATTAGCCTGGGCTCAGCACCAGGCTAACCTGGTGACGCAGTTTTTGGGCAGAGCATAGGGAGAGCAGGTTCCTGCCTGGCAGAAGGGTGTGGGGAGGTTCTTAGAGGGTTTTTTGTCCTAATACTGAGGACAGAGACTATAATCTTTTAAGATATTTAGTGGTGCAGGTATTGAGAAAAAGAAAATTTAAGGAAAGCTATTTAGTGAGCCTAGAAATGCTGGGTGAATAAACTTATTTCTCTTTAAAAGGATGCCAGGTTTATTGCTGCTGACGGCACCTGGCAAAACTCTTACAAAACTGCATAACGTGAGTGGAACTCCCTGATTTTGTTAGATTTTTGTTGGTAGAAGGCTTGCATAAAAGGATTTGTGACTCTCTAGGTTCAGACTACACATTCACTTATTTAACAGAGCAGGATGACATAAGCGCCTATTTCAAAGAAATCCTGCCATACCTTTCATTGCTAGAATAGCCTTTAGTTTTTTCATATAGCTGCAGCTTCAAAAAAAAAAAAAAAAGGAGGAAGAAATGATAGCAGCTATTCTTCATAAAAGGTACAACCCGTATGTGAGAGAACAATACAACCCATATGTGAGAGAACAGTTCACAGGGCTGTCAGAAAAAACATGTGAGGGGACTGTTTTTAAACAGCACAGTTAGAGATGAACAAGGTACCTGGAGAGCAGATCCCTTTTCCAGGGTGCTGGGGCAGAGATGGCCTTGGGTTGTTGCTGTGCCCATCCCTCTTGGGATGTCCGTGGCACAGCAGCCAAGGAAGAGCCACACCTCTAATGACAGTGGCTCCCCTGATCTCATCTGCCACACCTGCTGCTGCAGACACTGGGCTGAATTTAGAGATGCAGGACAGGGCCTGGAGAGGAGACGAGAAATTAAGTGAGACAAAAAGTCCTTTAGCCTCCCACAGTAGGGAGAATAGTGGTTCTGATTATGCTGATAAGAGTCAGGATTCTGAGGAGAGCAGACTCACCTTAGGGATAACTGAAGGAGAAAAAAGGACATGTATAGACATGGTGGGGCAAAAGGAAGAGCAGGGAGCTTAAACATAGAAAGGTCCCTCCAAGAACTGGGGAGGCCTGAGGAGAAGCGGGCTGCTGTGTTAGTGTTTCTTGTTAAAAAGATTTAAGTGAGGAGCATCTCTGCCCAGCCTTACAGCCTGAAGTCTGTGGCTCTGAGGAATGTAGCTGACTTGTATGCACTGCATGCTAACTCTAGGGGTAAAGGAAGGAAGGTAGCCCCTTTCCTCTGACTCAAAAATATACAGTAGGCAAGAGTGTGCTTTAAAATACAACCACAAACTGTGATAAAACCAGCCCAAAGCCAAGACCAAACCTTTTTGGACGTGGAGGCCTCTATTAACATAAGAGATGAAAACCAGAATCCCATCTGGTCAATCTATCCCCCATTAAAAGCCAGTTTCAGCAAACCCAAGTACTCCCCCTCACTGGGAGGGCTTGGGCTCAACCTGCCTGGATTAGGAAGGCAGCTATCAGCTCATGAGATGAAGATTGATGTGCTTCTGATCCTAGATGCAGGGTTTAATATGAGGGCAATTTCTGTGGGCAAGCCAGATGCTCAGTCGACACTGAATAAGAAGGAGCTCAGGAATAGCTTTGCCTCTGCTATGCTTTTCCACAGCAGGATCATTACATTTGGAGCTTCTCCGTCAGTGCACTCCCAGACAATTTGCTGGTTTTGTCCAGTCCTCCTTAGTTAACAATTTATTTTCCCCTCAGATATTTCCGTGTACATGCTTGTTCCATCTAAACACATTCCTAAAGATGTCTACTTTCCTGGTATAGAAAAGTGTAACAGTATTGCATGATGGTATGGGACTTAGTTCCTTAAAGTGAGCCACAATGGAGGTCTTGGTGTAGGATGCTTGAACTCTTGCCTGTGAATGATGGTGGGGATTTTAATTTTATTTGTGATGCATACAAACACAAGCACATCTGTAGACAAGACCTGCGGTCATTGGCAACAAGTCATTTTAGCAGCTCCCCTCACTCTTCATTCAGGTGGAGAGGGATCTGTCTCTGCTATGACTATCACCTAATAAATGAGGTAGAGGCCTTGCACAGGGCAGCTTTTAGATTTTTGGAATTGGTGTGCCTTGTAAAGCCTCAAAGATGCGTGTTGAGTAGGGGAATTTGGAGTAAAACTTCATGCAACTAAAGCATGGTTGTTACAAACAACTTCATGGGTTTTAGGTAACAGAAGTTCTCATCCAAATCTAGGTTGCTTGGTCTTTTAGAGGGTTGTTTAAACTTAATTTTTTTCTGGATGGGCTTTAAAAAGTCATATTGGTTAGGGAATTAGTCAATTTGTTAATTTTTGTTACATCGTATTTCAGAAGAAGATAGTTTGAGAGGTTTTTCATGCACCTGATCTGATTTAGGAACAAAATTCAAAGACCTCATGAGAGGTAGGTAGAACATTTCTCTGTCAAAAATTCATAACCTGTAGACATATTCAAAACTGTTTTTCTTTTTTGAAAGGTTTTTATTTTAATGCTTTCTATCAAAATTTGAAAATATTCTTCTGTCTTAATACCTTTAGCCTGAATTTAAGAAGAAAACATTTGTTCATCTCTTAGGAGAACTATCCTCTCTTCTGACAACTTCTGCAGTTTGAAAACACAAACTAAACTCTTCTGTTCTAAAGGAAAAGGATTCTGCCAAATCTTCCCCCCCTCCCCCTTTTTTTTTTGTATCAACAGTCTCAAAGTTTGACTTGGATAGCTCTTTTTTATTATTTTTCTGGAAGAGGCCAGATATTTTTTCCAAAAACATATGCATTGCTACTAATAGTTTGGCTTTCATGCAGCAGGATTTTTCAATAAAAATACCTGAATTATTCCAACAACTATTAAGGATATTTATTTGCCTCCAATTCTCCTTCATCTCTTGAACAAAAAGCTTTCAAGGCTTTCTGAATGCAGAATGAGTTCACAGCTGGTCTCCTCCTGCTGTTTGTTTTTAAGAAATAATGCGTGAATATTATATTATTTGTAAGATCATAATGCTCAGATTATGGCTGGTACAGATTAGTGCCATTGCTAAAATTGGCAGCGTGCTCTTACTCAAGCTGAGCACCTCAGCGGGTCCTGCAGAGAGGCATGTGAAGTGGCATGGAGCTGGGGCTTTCCAGATTTCTGCTAAGCTTTGCACTTTTATTTCACCATCATCTGGGGAAACAAAATAGTTCTGTTTGGGAAGCTGTGGCATGATCGAGCTGCCTTATAGATAATGTGATGATTGAACCTGAAGGCAAACATGGCAGCTGAAAAGAGGGTTCTGTGCGTTTGTTTGGTTCTACCTTATTTTAAGATTCTTTTGTAAAAAGGAAGACTTCAAGGTCCTGATTTACAAGGATGACATGAATATGTAATAGCAGTAATTACAGCTGGAAAAAGGAATTTATCAGCTTAGCTCCAGAAACGCTTGATTTTCTTCCTCTTTCTCATCTGGTTCCCCCTTCAAACTTGATGCCTTTCCAGGACAGACTATTTTTTGTCTTTTTTTATAAATATTCTACATTCCTTTTTTTTCTTTTCAAGGACATGTGTTGTCTTAGAAGTTTGTGTCACCAGTCAAAATAATGCCATCACTTCTGAAAATATTTTCATTTTCTGACACGTATGGAGGTGCCACAAAGCAGTGCTGACAACTTCATCTCTTGCATTCCACAAATCTTATCAAGATATATCATCAGAAAACCGCACAGGCTATATCCGGGCTCTGACAAACCTGAAACATGGCCTGCCAGCCACAGATAAGGCTTGAAATGTTGGTCAGTGAAAAGGTGATAACAGCAACAAGGATCAAATGCATGTACAACTTCACCTTTAGACAGCTGTGGTTTTTTGGCTGAGTCACGATGCTGGAGAAATCTTTGCTCTGCCTTCGCTGATTCCCCAACATCTGCGTGCTGCAGGTCGGACACACAGCATGGCCACGACAAGGGCCAGAGGTGGGCCACGTTTTGGGAGAAGCCCTGAGCAAATGTAAACCTCATGGGTCATGAGGAGCGCCGAAAAGCTCCACTGAAAGGCTGGCGCTTTGTTCAAGGGATCAAAAGGATTGTGGTGCTTTGTTCTTCTAAACGTGGAGAAAAATTGCAAAATGCCACAACAGAAATAATAAATGCATCCCATTCCTTCCCCCTGAAAACCTCCTACAGGAGGTCTTGCCACCTTTTTTAGTCCTCAGAGGAAAAATATGAAACAAAAATAAAACTACTCAAAACGATTCCACAAAGCAGTAAACTGGCTCTGTACTTATTTTTGGTTAATCTTGGGATTTAAACATATCACTATTATCGTAAAAAAAATGGAGTTCTTAAAAAAGAATTTATAATCATTTGCTTAATGGTGCTTTCCCCATGCCATCCGTTTCCAAACAAAGCTTAGTTTATGGCTATCATAAGAGATTATGTTCCCTTACAGTTGCAGTATTTCTTCTATAATGATTTATTTTAAAGGGCTTCACCATGATAGCTCTCCAACTTTGTTCCTTCCTGTATATCACTGTTCAGGGTCAAAAGCTGGAAAAAGGGCTGGTCCCAGAGGCCTAACATATTTCACCAGTGGAGACTCTGGCTTTTCACTTCTCCTTCTCTCCTCATCACTTCATGCTTAAAGAATAACAGATGTGGAAACATTTAGAAAAGAACTAATTGAATTTCACATAACACAATTTAGCATTGTTTGAGGAAGTACCTAAATCAACAGCACATTTTCTGAAAGGCCCAGCGTTGCCTAATTAGAACACCAAACGTGTGACTAATTGGCCACACTTACACCAAAGGCTCTGTCGCAGATGAACGGCTGCCTATTCATCTTAGCTAAACTTAGGCCAGCGGTTTGGCTGTGAGGTAACTGTGGTTGTTTTAAATGAGCTGTGCCAAACATAACGGGGAAATTCAGCTATGGTAGGAGAACAAATCCATGTAAGAGCAGAGGAGTAATCAGGACGCTTACGCTCCGGCAGCACCCGGAGGATTACCAGGAGATTATCAGCACATAAATTATTGGATTCTTTGTGCTCCGTAATTGGGAAACTTAATAGCCTGCTCTTTATCATGTCTACTCCATTGTCTTTAAAAGCTCAGCATCTAATTAAAAAGTAAACTGATATTATCAGGAAAGGCTCCACTCTGCCCAGCTCTTGCCATTGCTGGGTCTGTTTTTTGCATGCAACAGGATGCTTTCTTTTCTTCCTTCTTTTCCTTATTTCTTTTCTTTTCCTTTCTTTTCTTTTCTTTTCTTTTCTTTTCTTTTCTTTTCTTTTCTTTTCTTTTCTTTTCTTTTCTTTTCTTTTCTTTTCTTTTCTTTTCTTTTCTTTTCTTTTCTTTTCTTTTCTTTTCTTTTCTTTTCTTTTCTTTTCTTTTCTTTTCTTTTCTTTTCTTTTCTTTTCTTTTCTTTTCTTTTCTTTTCTTTTCTTTTTTTCTTTTCTTTTTCTTTTTCTTTTTCTTTTCTTTTCTTTTTTCTTTTCTTTCCCTTTCTCCTTACCTCCCTCCCCCCCCCTCCTTTCCACATTCCTTCCTTCCGTTTTTATTTTCTTGGTAGATCCAGCCACCTTAAAGGAATGAAGATCATTGTGCTAAACTGTTTCGTACTGGAACATGGCATTGGCGCTGTAAGGATGCCCGGTTATGCATGATGCTTTTTAATTGTTTCCTATAAACAAGGTATCAGCTTGAATATAAGCACAAAAACAGTGGCATTTGGGAAATAGGATTAGATGGTTTCACCCATACCTGCTAACACCCCCAGTTTTAGGTAGGATCACTGGATGTTTTATAAACAGGTTCTGAGAAATCCAGCACCCCAAGATTATTGTGGGTTGGTTTTTTTTTTCTTTATTTAACCATCACCACAGCCTTCTCACCTCTATACTTTCTGGTAATTCTGAAAGATGGCTCCTGTTCCCAGCACAATATCCCTGCAGCCTCCTGTCTGTGGTCCTGGTCGTGTTCTTGTGGTGCCTGGCATAGGGGCAAAGCTTCCCACACACATAATCCCCATCCTGCAAGCAGCTGAGGGCTTTTAGCCATGTGCTGGAGAGCAGTCAGGGGAGATGCAGCTGGCACCCCCTGCCCTGCCCTCTTGCCCCAATTTACCCTCCTCAGTGTAGCCTGCCCTGGACACACAAGCCGGCTGGCTCTGCTGACCCCAAGTACTGGGGGGAAAGACAGGGCCTGAACAGAGGACTTGGTGGGGATGTGCAGGAGGCAGCTGCATGTTTTGTTTGCCTGAAGGCCTGGAAGAGCTCTTGTGGCCTGCACAACCCCTTCTGGTCACAGTACTCATACACTCTACTGGTTTGAAGGAAATTTATTTCCTTAACTTGTGCATCACATAAATAAGAGAAGAGGTAGAGCTGCTGAGTTTGCAAAGCTCTTTGTTTAGCATTTCTTGAGTGGTAATTTGTGAATTGCTGCTGATGGGAAAGCTGCTCTAGAGAATCTGAAGCTTCCAGAAAAAGATGGAAGAGATATTGTGCAAAAATCATTTGTTTTGAAGTTGCAGATGAGTGCAATAGCTCTCTTGCTCTGAAACCCTACCTGCATTTCTTAGCCATCTGCTTTTTCTCTTGATGGGGCTCCTTTGTCCCACCTTTCTCTCTCTCTCTCACATACACTAAATTTTAAGGATAGATGTCCTTTCACATATACTTGTTGTGTAACAGAGGTGAAAAAAGCACCAGAACATCACTACATGTTGCAGGGGACAAGCTGCCATCCAGCTCCTACCACGAAAGAGTAGGGCAGCCTTGGCCTCCCTAGCAGAGTCCAAGAAGTTCAGAGAGGAGAGAGGCAGCCTGTATCTGCCTCATACAAACAAAGCCTGTACAGAGAAAATAGTTTTACCTAAGAGGAAATGGCTGCAGATTGACACAGGAGGAAAGAGAGAGAGGGATTCTGAGTTAGGCCAAGTTCATTTCTGGGGTAGGGGTCCATTTTTTTCCCCGTGTTCAGAGAAGTTATTTGGCTGGCATAACTAGTTTAAGTGTGTGTTACCTAAAGCAAAAAATAATGGAAATGAAAATTCAACAGGCCACTAAATTAGGAACGAAATTTAAGAAATCATCTAAACCATTGTTCTGTCCATATCTAGGTAATCAGATGTAAATATTTGCTTAAATTCCTTCTATATCAGGCCTTTACTACTACTTGCAGGTAGCAAGGGAATTTTTTAAATATTTCACCTCAACCTTTCCTGAAAGTAGTTAATCCTTTTATTTTTATGTCTCATCTATCATGGACATGAAAATCAGAAGCCTTCTTCCTCTTTGCAATGGTGTTTTACATATTTGAAAATCATTAGCATGTCCTTTCTTCGCAGGACTAAACAACTCCATTCATTCATCTTTCTTTAGGGGTCATGTTTTTTCTAGTCCTCTGGTCAGCCCCTTTGCTTTCTTCCTTACTCCCAAGCCGTGCAACTATGATCTTTCAGTCTGTCAGCAGAGTCAAAGACTGGAGATCCCAACCCACACAAGGATACTGAGGGTGGGAGCCCACAGGTGCCCAATTAGTATCAAAAAAATGACCTTTAATGATGATGAAAATTATTTTTCTTCAGGATGCTTAAGACAGAACCTTTTTTTTTTAAATATGTATCTAGTAATTTTCTGTTGCTCATACTTCCAGCTGAAAGCAAAAATTTGACTCTACCTAGTAACATAATTCATTAATAAAATCAGTCTTTGATAAAATCTGTCAGATAATTAAAGGCAGGATATAGATACATATTTGTGTGTGTGTGTATGCATATATGAGTCTGTATGTATAGTAAAGCTGCAGAGCTTAAAAATAAAACCTAATCTGCTTATTTCACTCACATGGACTAGTTTTTCTGTTAGTTCTCTGGGGTAATTTGCTTACCACAAATTCTTCCCAATTTATGTTGGAAGAAAGCTATGAAATGTTCAAAGCATGCGCAGAAACAAGAACCAGTTGCACCAACTTTCATTTCAATTCTACATAATAAGAGCAACCTAATGCCTGAAAACTGGAGGAAAGCAGTTAATTATGAGTACCTGAATTAGTAGATAACAAAAAAGTGTTAAAAGCTACAAGAAAACCTAACTGATACTTTCTTATTAAATGCTCACAGATATTAAATACATCCATGACAATGTTCTCCCTTGATCCCCAGGGGAGTGATCCCCCATAGGAGGGGTCATGTAATGTGCATTTTGTGTATTATCCATCACTCCTGAGCTCTGCAATCACTTGAACTCATACCAGGCAGTCACAACAAAACTGCCCAAAGCAAAACAAAGGAAAGCCACTTCCTCAGTCATATTTTGGGCATATTTGCCCTGTCTGTAGCTGACAAAAGCTGGGCCATTGCTCCAAGACCTGGACAGATTTCAGTGGTGTTGGGCGAAGAATGGAAATTTGCCTGCTTTTATGAACATGGCCTCTCTCAATTGATGCCAACTCACAAAATATCCTTTAATTATAATGATTGATTACTCCCTTGGGAAATCTTCACTCAGATTTGGAGCCCAGTAACTTGTTTACACATCATACACATTGATCCTAACAATACTTGAAGAGAAATTTGTTCACACATACCAGTCCCTTTCCAGTTCTCTGCCAACCTCCAGTCTTACAAGGTTGCCCAGTGCTTTGGGAACACTCAAAACCAGCTTCCAAAACCAGCAAAGATGCCCATGGTGTGCATACCAATTCTGCTTCTGCCCCTCCAGAGTTAGATAAATTACTCCACCCACTTACCTTCTTGATTCAAATATTGTGTCTAAATGTGTGTGTATTGCACAAATATCACCTTCTATCACTTAGAATTTGAAACAAAACCTTCTCTTCTTGAATACAGGGTGGGCAGTTTTCATCTTTTTTTTAAGCAAGAAAAAACCTTTTTTTTTTGTTAATCACTTGTAGATGATACTTCAATTGCTGCTGTTGTTTATAGATGCATCCTGCTCATATATGGGAACCAGACATGCTGTACTGCCTCTTGTCCCACATTTGAGACAACTGAAACCCTGTGCTTAAATGTAAGTAGTCACTGTGAGCAGGTACTAAAAAGCTGAGTGCCGTATTTATTTGGTTATTGCTCTTGACTTACCTTTGATTCTTGCCCCCAGAAGAGAGAGAACATATATTTTGTATTGGTGTCTAAAACCATTTGTAATTGTCGGCTGCCAGTCACAGTCGTGCAGTTTTGCTGTTGCTCCTATTCAAGCACAGCCTTTAGTCATGACAGCATTTTGGAAAAATCATGTGTTGCATGACTTGAACTGGCCAACCCAAGCTAGGCATTTTGCAAATGTGAACATTTCACCCTGTGCCTCAGCTTTTCTGCTGTAAAATGCAACTAATCAAAGGCCATGCATATTCATTTCAGAGATTTGCTGTTAAGAAAAACTATTCTGTGTTAATGAGGATGTGAGGGAAGGCAATGCCACAAAAAATCCCATGAAGAAATGAATAATGCTGCATACTGTGCCAAGCATAGAACATTAATTTTCATCAAAATGCGCATCATGTTGTGTAGCTAAATCCAAAATGCAGACCTAATTAATTTAACTTCTATAACTGTTAGGGTGGAAAGGGACTGTGTATCACCCAGTAAACAGCAAAGAGAGGAGATAAGAGTGAAGCAGAGAGGAGAAGGGAACTTGGGACATCAAACAACATGCAGAACTTCAGTACTTCCTGAGCTTCCACCACAGAGGAGCTGAAGTTAAACACCATGCACCCAGACAGGGAGTGTCTCGTTGTATAGAATATCATTACAATATACAACTCATTGTCATAGCACACTGTAGATTTAAAAATTTTCCTGGGTTAAAAAAGAAATTAGACTTGTTAATGGTAAAAGAATCTCCCTGAAACATCAAAATCACAGAGAACTGGAAGCTGGTGTACTGCTGTTGTGGTTTTAAGCCCAGCTGGTGATGAAACACCACACAGCCACTTGCTCAATCTCCCCTTTGTTCTCCTTAACCCTAGTGGAACAGGGAGGAGAATCAAAGTAAAATTTATATGTTGAGATAAGACCAGTTTAATAATTTAAAGTAAAGTAAAATACCATATTAATGGTAAATAATGATGATGATGATGATGATGATGATGATGATGATGATGATGATGATGAAATTATCCTTCTGGGTAACTCCCTCCAATTTATATACTGGGTATGATATTCTGGGGTGTGGAATATCCATTTGGTCAGCTCAGGTCACCTCCCCCATCTGTGCTCCCTCCCAGTTTTGGGGTTGAGTACCTCCTCACTAGCAGAACACGAGACAGAGTCCTTGACTTTGGATAAATACAACTTGGAAAGAAAGAAAACTAAAGCATCAAAACCATTCTTGTTCAAATCTAACACATAGTACTGGAACAGCCCCTGAGAAGAAATTTGCTCTTTAGCTGAAATCAGGAGAACTGGTGAAAACATCATTACACACACCCATCATGTTGGTACATCCTGCTTTGTGTATCCATGGTCACCACCAGAAAAAAGATGAGACAGAGGGAGATCTGTCCAAATGTTTGGACCATTCTTAGTTACATAGAATTATTTAGGCCGCAAAAGACCACTAAGATCATTGAGTCTAACTGTTAGCCCGGCACTGCCAAGTGCACCCTAAACCACGGCCCTAGGAGACAAGTGAACATCTTTTAAACGCCTCCAGGAACAGTGACTCAGCCACTTCCCTGGGCAGCCTGTTCCTGATATCCATTCTACACCTCCCCTAGTGCAACTTGAGGCCATTTGCTCTTGATGAATCACTGTTTACCTGGGAGAAGAGACCAATTTCTCCATGGCTACAATCTCCTTTCAGGTAGTTGTAGAGAGCAATAAGGCTCTGAGTCTCCATTTCTCCAAGCTCCCTCCAAGCTCCCATTCTCCTTAAGACTTGTACACTTCAACAGCTTTGCTGCCCTTCTCTGGACTCCAGCACCTCAATGTCCATCTTGTAGTGAGGGGCCCAGAACTGGACACAGCACTCGAGGCACAGGGAGATGATCCCTGTCCTGGTCCTGCTGGCTGCACCAGGATTCCATTGGCCTTCTTGGCTACCTGGACACACCCTGGCTCATGTTCAGCCACTGCCAGTCAACACCCCAAGCCAGCTTTCTTTTCTTTTTGGCAGGTTTCCATCCACTGCTCCTCCAGCCTGTAGCTCTGCATGGGGTTGTTGTGGCCCAGCAGCTCCTAGGTACTGTTTATAGCATTACAAGTGCATCTCAGTGGATTCTGGGGTGCTTGGAAAAGGAATAGCACCTTTTTTTTTCCATATTAGTCACAGCAAAGGCATCTTTATAGCCCCTGTGCACAAGTCATCATGTAGTTCTTGAGAGAGATTTTATGAGCAGAGCTCATTTCCATTTTAGAATAAATAGACTTGTTTTTTTGCTATGCCCTACTGACATGATGAACAGGATGTGAATAGCTACTCCTTTCAAATGGCATGAAAGCAGCTTCATTTGAATAGACAGGACCAATCCACTTGCAGTGCAGACTGTTCCCTACTCTTGTTCCTGAAATGGAGATATTGCAGATGCAGAGCTCCTGCTCCATTATGTATGTAATGTAAACCAATTGGATTTGTCTTCACTAGCAGGAGGAGATTTCAACAACATATCTGAACTTAGAGGAGAAAGCATTGTAAATTTAGCCATTGTTGCTGGTAATTATCCAGAATATATTTTTGTTCATTCTAAAAATTGCAGATAAAATTCCATATTTATTCAGTAAACTAGAAGTGCTTTTAGATATCTGCTACCCACTTTGAGCTTCTCTCAGAAGAATTCCCTGCTGTAAAGAGAACAGATGCTACACCCAAAATTATTATCTGTTGTGAACATGGATTTCATGGGCAGCACCTACTATACACTTGATAGAACCTCTTGTCCACATTCCTGTTCTATAAAGTAACCAAAATTTTAAGATGCATGGGGTTGGATGTGCATGAGGTCAGTTTAAAAATGCTCCAGGCTCATGAACCTTAAGACTGAAGATCAGTTTGGCTTGCACCATGAAACAAAGCACATGATGATAGGTAACCTGAGGCCAATATTTGCAGCAATTAGAACAAGACACTTTTAATCTGCTGCTGAAAATGCCAATACCTTTCCCAGTGTCCAGCCTGCTGACATGAGAGATTTCAATACCCATTTTTTTTCCTACAGCAATTGAAGACTAGAACTGATTTATGAAACAAACTTGCCTTTTTCTTCTTTTTTTACTCATTTTTCATATTCATTGTTGCTCACACTTAACCTTTTGACTCTAATTCCTTAATCTGCATGATGCACACAGAGACTTTGTTCTTTCTGACAAGTCTTATCATTTTTTATCTCTGTCATCTATTTTTTCAGCCATTAGCTGGTCTCAGGCTCTCTGTATCTATAATCTGTTTACATTCTTCTTCATTATTTAGTATTAGTGTAATTCTTCAGCAATCTTTCTCTAGAGCTAAGGTTTTTTCCCTGCCCTTTGCTTCTTCCGAGCCAAATTTCCATGACAAGAAGCCCCCAAACCTATCTGAGGATCAAGACAAGTTAGGCATGTAATAGTGACTGTGTGCTAAAGCTTGAGCTCATGCTCTAATGTTGCTTAATTTACTAGTGTGGACATAGCCTGTCTGTGAGTTTCTGAGCCTGTGCCTGAACTCTTCCTGCAGTTTACTTCAGGGAAAAGTAATCTAGAAATTAATATTAGCAATCCAGCCATCAGGGATAACTCTGTTGTAATGGATGTTGTAATAAATATGTTTAAAGCTGAGTTTGGATTGCTCAGAGGTTTTTAAAAGTTATTTATTTTGACCCAAATTTGTTTGGACTTTATTTATATGTGTAGTGTCCCTTGGCACTGTGCTCAATCAAAACCATAAAAAAGATGTTGGCAAATATTACATCTTTCAATTATTATCACCTGTAACTTTTGAGGCAATAATGAAAATATTAAATGTTTGGCCTAAACTTCTGACTGAAATTCCCTTGGCAGTTCACTGCATGTCTCCTCCAGCAGTGTTGCAATGTGCATTGAATGACATCCAGCAGATGATGTTAAAAAGACATCAAGATCAGGAGATATTTATTCTTTCTAAACGCCCACATGACTATAAACTGCTCACTTCATTAATCAACATTTTGGGTTTTTAAAATATCTTTTCTGTGTGAAATCTTAGGCCATTTTTCCTCCTTAGTGTTCAAACATTTTCTGGAACTGTGAACCCATTACAAATATAATCTGATTTTCACCCTGACCCCAAAAGACAGAAAGACAAAAATAAATAAATAAAACTCAAATCCATTCCACAGCTATGAAATGGAGGCACACAAAGACCAAAAGAAAATGTATCCACTAGTTTGGGGTGTCTGGTTTACATTGCTGCAAATCAGGTCCCTAGACATGCAGCAAGGCAACTGTATCTCATTACAGCTTGTCTATGAAGGCCTTTTTCCTGAAAAAGACTTAAGATAAATTTGTGGTAGAATAACTATTCCAAAATAGTTTTATGAATAAGTAACTGTCGGCACCCATGCAGTAAGAGGTGGATTTAAGCAGGCTGTGAGCACCAGGGTGGAGGTGCCTGTGCTGAGGCTGGGACAGAGCCTGGCTGCTGGTGACGGGATCCTGCCTGGTCTCTTTTTGGGTGCACAGGTCTCTTCTCTGCACAGCATCCAGCACTGGCTCCTGGAGGCCCTCACTTGCTCCCTCATGCACCCTCAGATCCATTGGGTGCCACCACACCATCCCCTGGGTACGATGCCATCAGCCTCCAGGCCCTCATGCCCTCTCCATCCTCACCCAAAGGCTTCTCCAAAGAGCAGCTGGAAATTATGGCCCACATATTGCTTCAAGAAATTAAATTAAGAAAAGAGCTGATATTTACTGTAAATATTGACTACAGAAAAGACTGGTAAAATGTATTCTCTTTGCCAGATTCTACAAAAAAAAAGTTGTTCTTTTCTTTCAAAAGGAACAAATGTTAACAAAGATGAACACAACAGAAAATGATCGTCTATTCAGAGGAAATACACATGGAAGGTAAGGAAATAATCTAAGCTGATTTAAAACTGGAGCAATCCCTCCATAACTATCCAGACTTCGCTACATTTTTTTTCCACAGAACACCAGAAGCATGGAGTTAACCCTTAGAAAGAGCTCAGTAAAAACTGTGGGATGTGTGAGGAGGAAGGTGCAGCAAGCTGGAGGAAGCTGCCGATAAGCTTCTGTCAGTTTTGGAGATGTTCTTGCTCAATTGTTTTCAACAGTGAAACTGGGCAAAAAAATGCAGTGCATGCCAATGAGATGAGTGGAACACACAGAGGAGTGACTGACAGAATGAGAGGGCAGTCTTAGGCTGTGCCAGGGGAAGTTTAGGTCAGACATCAGGAAAAAATTCTTCACTGAAAGAGTGATTGGTCACTGGAATTGCCTGCTCAGGGAGGTGGTGGAGTCACTGTCCCTGGATGTTTTTAAAAAAAATCTGGACGTGGCACTTAGTTGATGAGGAGGTACCAGGTCATAGGTTGGACTCCATGATCTCAAAGGTCTTTTCCAACTTAGCTCATTCTGTGATTCTGTGAGAATATCACATAAGGCAAACAGGGTGGCCTTTAGAACAGAAAAAAATTAAACAATAAGGAAATCATGTTCAGACCAATAATAATTTCTAATATAAGCAGGGTGTTCCTCAGCGGGGAGCAATTGAGGAAGAGAGATGCCTGACTATTAGAAGGACACCAGATGAGTATGAGATGGTTGTGCCAAAAATCTGAATTAAGTTCAAACAGCTACTAGCATATGTCAGCTGTGAGTTCAGACAGAAGCAGTGTGTACAGGAGTCCAGGTCTACCACTGTATGTTGCATGTGCTGCTCTTTGCAGCTCAGGCTGGGTTAGAGAAGAGTACACTGCACTGAATACCCTTTGGTAAAAGACACTGAGAAGGATATCACCTTACTGGGTTAAATGTTGGTCCTAGGACGAGTAGAGCATTACACTGGTGAGAGGCAATTTTGGGTGGGAAGCAAGAAGGTTTGAGTCTGTTGGAGCAGTGAGGTTTGGGAGGGATCCTCCTGGGAGCACTGCAGCCAAACTTCAGTGTCTGAAATTCCCTGTGCTCTGCATCTGGTTCTCTCATGGCAGCAATGGTAATGGCTGTTTGAAAGGGCTCTGCTAGCAGCAGGTATTTGGCACATTGCTTCTGTTTTTGAACCACGAGTCAGTGCAAGTTTTTCCCCTGTGAGCAATGAGAAGTAATCAAGAAAAGAAAATAATTCTGAGTATAGTGCAAAACAACACTTGAACATTAACAAACTGTCAGGAAAACAATGTATTCTTAAGTTTCCCCGACTGCAGAGATAATTCAGTGAAAAATTTTACAGTACATATGATTCCCTTGAAATAAATACAACATGGTTATGGATGTATTTTTAAAAGACACAAGTCAAAATATCGCAACAAAGGCTGGCTATACCGTCCAAAATCTTCCCTCGTGTATTGCCAAATATACACACCTCTGCAATGATGACAGCTATAAACATCTTATTCCACCCTTTCATAGATGTGCAAAATGTGTTGTCAATCCTTTCTGGAATAAAAGAATGCTGAGGCGCCATCACACGAAAGCTTATTTTTTTCCAAACAGCAAATGTCTATAAAAATACAGTCCTGCATCTCTGTGATAGATAAGAAATACTAAAGGAGCAATGATAATTAATGGCCATACGAGATGAAACTCCAGTTACTCAGACGGCTGTCTCCACATAATCTGTATTTTATACAAAAGGAGAAAGAACTCAATGGAATTTCAGCTGTGACCGGATAAAAACTGCCAACAAAAAGTGATAAGGAAAGTCTAATGTGCATATTAATCATGTTTATAGCGCCTCATTTGCTGATATATTAGCCTAAACTCCCTTTCAAAATACATTTTTGATCATGGGTAGAATCATTTAATACAATCAAACTTTAAATAGGACCAATTAATGTTTCCATCTTCTATTAATTAAAAGTAATTGATTATGATAGCCTCTCTAATAAATCACAGGGGAAAAGAGTTAGAAAATGTACTGTTGGATGAGTCAGATTTTTAATAATGTGGAAAGATTTAAACCACTCACTATCTTTACGTGTTTATTGCCTTAGTTTGCATTCCATGTTTTTATTATCTAAGAATTTTTTAGACTACAATTAGGACCCGACAGTCACATATTATGTTAAAAGGCTGCCTGAAGAATTCTGCACATCTGAAGTCGGTGACTTCCTATTTCTTTGTATAAGTAAGCAGGAATAGATAACTAAATAAAACTTAGAAAAGTGTGTATAAATTACACCCCCTTGGGTTTTTTTCCCTATTCCTTTAATTTCTGTTTTTCAACATTTGTCTTTATTTTCATTTCTCTATTGCTCCCAGAAAATATCCACTACACCATGGCATGACTTAAAGGTGGCCTAGCCTTTTCTTTCTAATTGCCATGAACAATTTATTGGCTGTCCTATATTCTATCTGATCAGTACTTTGCACAAATTTATTTGCAATTTTTCATCATGTGAGGCAGACAACATCGATAGCAGCAGACATCTTACTTTCACTTCAGTGGTCGTGGACACGGTCAGCAAGTGAGAACATTTTTGCCTGTTAGCTTGAAGTAAGTACACCTCTTGTTTGTGCTTTTGGTGAATTGGTGTAATATCTGCTTCACAACTGCCTGGGGATGCATCCACGCTTGGATGCAGCATTTTTTTGCCTGGAGACTGAAACAATAAAAGAGCAGGATAGGGAATGACCATTGCACTGGGCAAACATCCCACAGAAAGCCTCTGCACTTGAATAGAAAGCTTCCCTAAAGAATAAGTGTTCATACACATGGAGGGCAAGGAAAATACTTAGGGTTGAGTGAAGCTTGCTGTAGGCTCCTCAGACATATTTGAAAAATGCCTCTTTCATAACAGCAGCAGGGGGATCACTTGATTGTTTTGTACATTTCCTGTGTGATTTGCAAAGCTGTCCTGCAAGCTCACATGACCCTCTGCATCTATCCACGTCTTCCTTTGCATGTGCTTTCCAGCCATTATTAGATTTCTCCAGGGGCACCAAGGCTGGCCCATTAGTGGCCACATTCTTCACCACAAATAATTGCCAAATTAGTACTCCCTAACTAAGTGCATGCTAGAGAATTGGCCCTTTAATAGTTTCTTCAGAAGTAAATGCTTCTTATCACACCAGATAAGACTCCAGGCATTCATTTTCCCCTTGTGTGGAGCCGTTTTTCTGTATCCCGCGCTTCAGAGCGTTGGTGTGTCCCTGTACGTTGTCCTGTTTACGTCAATGGGCTGCCGTGATTATTCTATCACCACATTCATGTTACATTTCTGGACAGTTCAAGGTTATATGATTTACTGGGTAATCCTACTTTTTTTTGAGAAATTAAGTATCTCTGCTCTTCTAGCCTTTCACAGAGAGCTGGCAGATCCTGCTGCAGCGGGCCTCACTCCCACACACAGCCAGGCTTCAGATGAGCTTGCCTTCCTCTGTACAGAGCCTTTTATTTGTGTCAAGCTAACTCAAACAGACTGAAAAAGAAATCTTTTACCCACTTAGCTCACCTGCATAACTTGTGGGCTACCAGAGTGAGGCCCAGCCTAGGATGGGGTAAGATGTGACCTAGCTTTGAATGGAAAACTGTGTGTCACACTGTATATCCACCTTTTGTTTCTTTCTGAAGAAAAATGATCGTTTCACTGAGTAAAATTATTAGCATGAGTTCAAGTAATTGTTGGGTAAATAGTGTACCAGGATGACTTCATGTTCCCAAATTACAAGCTTAATCTACTGGAATGTTTTGGAGCTTTGATTTCCTACTGATAACACGATGATGTGCATGTAACCAGTTAATAAGACATTTACAGATGCCCTAAATTCAGGAGTTAAACTAAACCTCTGCTCGTCCCAATTCTGCTACATTGCATTCCTGAGAATGTCACCATTGTATGGTTTATGTACAGCACAATATGATTTAACAAATGACAAGCTTTTTCCCTAGATGCCATGACTTCATTCATTCAGTTATGTTACTTTTCAAGTGATAACACTCTAATTAGCTGCTGAACTTTGGTATCCCTTGCATACCCTTCCCAGTCCAAACGTTCACTTATCTCTCCAGAAGTGCTACATGACATCCTTGTTGTTTCAGGAGAACACAGTTACCATTCACTGACTGCCCCCACACTATCTAAGATAAGTGTTATATGACACATCTTCTAATTCAGAGAAGTGCACAAGCAACAAAAGCTGTCCCTCTGTACAAACTTCTCAATCAGCAAACTCAAAGCACCACCATCTTATACAAAGTACTGTTACTTTGCTGTAACATTGCTGAATATTTCTGGCCCAGGCAAGGCAGGGATTATCTTTCTCTCACACATACAGTGTCTGTACATGTTATGCTCTCATTTCTGAGCAGCAGTAACCTCGCAGATGTACTGTGCTATATGCTATAATTTAACTTTTGCAGTCCTGAGCCAAAATCCCCAAAACTGAATTCAGTTTGATTCACAGCAGGAATTCACTCTTTCATGGAACCCCAGTTCCATAAATTTTATGTAAACAGTTTGGGTTTGATATTAATTGCATGTATACAAAGACAGTTTTTTCTCAATTTACTCAAAGAACATTTCTGGCTCCATTTCGACTGTTTTTTTCTTTGTCCTGTTTTTTACCCAGTGATGAAAAGAATTACAGGAATAAATCTGCACCACACCAAGTAACACAGTGCAGACACAGCCTTAGACCAGAGCCCTGCAAGCCCTTTCATGCTATTCTCCACATCCTGTTTGACTAGTCTTAATTAGTCCCCTACTGACTTTGGACTTTCTGCAATTCTTGAAGAAGCCTGACACTTGGAAAGAAGCACTTCCAAAACCTGCTGCAAGGATCCAGTTCTCTCACTGGGATTCTCTCACTCCATCACAGGAGAATACTTTCAAGGGTGGAAGAAAAACACTGTGTTGGAAGTTTCAGCACAGGGAATGGGAAACACATTAGTAATATTTCCCTCTAAGACAACTGCTAAAGACTTCCTTGCATTTTGCCATCCATAGATTGAGGACTTCTTGCCAGTGACATAGCCCATGAGAAGGACCTCAAAAGTAAGCTTCACAAGACAGTTAAGTGCAGAACTAACAAAATGTTGAATGAATTCCAGCTGGTGAAAACATATGGCAGATTCTCAGTTTTATCTTCACTATCTTTGTTTGCAAACAAATGTGCATTTGTTCTCTGTTTGTTTTTTACCCAGTGACTTCAAATGAGCATCATTTTAACTCTAAGTCCCTGGTGAACATACAGCCCCATAAAATCACACCAAATTATATGTCAAGCATAGAAAGGGCTGTTACAAAGAGGAAGAGTACAATCTGTTCTCTCTGCCCATGCTTTACAAAGCAAGAAGCAGTGGGTTTGTATTGCAGGAAGAAAGAATCAGATCAGACATTGAGAAAACCTTTCCAACAGTAATGCTAAGAAGTACAGAAGAGGTTGCCTGGGGAGGTTGTATTCTCTATGTCTAGTAGCCTTTAAGAACATATTAGATCAAGATCTGTCAGAAGTATATATCAGTATCGCTGAGCCTCCCTTTCCATAGTTTATGATTCTCCTTTGAACTTAATTCATCTTGCAAGTTTTAGAAAGCTTGCATCCAGCTGGAAAATAAATTATCACTCAATAGTATTGTATTTAAGAAGATTTACACTTCTAGAATATTTAAGAAGACTTACACTTCTAAAATATTTAGGAAATGGAATCAAAATTTTGCTTTAAATATAAATGATCATTGAACTGAATCTATAGAAACCCAATGCTGAATCTACTGAAATGCACTGCTGGGAAAAGGGCTAAAGTTGGATGACACCATTCTTTTGTTGGTGGTAAGTCCTGCTCCTCTCAAAAAGCAGAATGTCAATAAATACTGACATTTGAAACATTCCCAGAGATCAGGAGTTTGAAGAAAATGGATTGTAGTAAGACACTTACATAAAGAGTTCTGAGCTTTTAGATTTTTAGAGTCAACGCTGGTATACCTGTCAGAAGTGATCCCACATTAGCACCTGTCAGACAGGCAATCCTAGTGGTGTTTCCATTCTAATTGTGATGTATTTTGATCCTGCTGATACCTGCTTGGTTATTTTTTCCACTTTTGGAAAGGGAGGTCTCAGCAGGCTTCATTAATGTGTCGTACCACCTCTACTAGACAGCAACATCATCATTTTCTGTGTGGCTGCTGGCACAGAGCATTTATTCTGCATTTGGACATAGAGCATGTGTGTGCAGCTGTGATTTCCCCTGTGAGAGCAAAGCTATGAAGCAAGGTCTCACAGCAGAAGTTGTCTGTGTGCCTGATCCTGCAATGTGGGAGTGCAAGGAAGAGCCAGCACAGACCTGGTGTTGCTGTGGAGTGCTGGTTGATGGCTCTTCTTCACCTATGCTGATGATTGGCTGCAACACTTTTTGGTATCCTAAAAGTCCTGAACTACCTGGTATTCAGTGTGATAAATTGTGACTTGGAAAGCGTCCTGAAACAATAAGAAACTGCAATAATCCACAACTAGAGTTTTTAACAGCGTAAGAACAGGATGTGCATTCTCACCAGTTTTATTTGTGGGATTCAGAATGCCATAAAAGTAGCAGAAAAGGGGGTGGGGGGGGTTGCTTTGCTTTGCTGTTAAGGGTGGATTGGTTTATTACTGCATTCATTATAATTAAAATTCCATAATGTACCCACATAAAGGTATATGTCACAGTTAAGTTGATATTTTTCTTGCTTTATTTATAACCACATAAAGTATGGTTTCCTGAGCATAATCTCCAAAAGCTCAGGGATTTAAGCTCCACCCCATTTATATATCCTAAACACTACATACAAATGTAATTCCTGTGGCTCCTCTACTCACTCTCCAAACTTCTTAAAAATGGTTCAGGCCAAAGGTAATATGTTTCTTACATGCTAAGTACAACTCAGAGAGCATAAACAGTTGGTTCTATATCGAATCTTAGGATAAAAAGTAAATATATATTGGATTTGAGACTACTAATGCTCAAAATGCTGACCAAAACCTGTATCTGAGGATATTCTGTATTCATAAATGGGAAACAACCAGAAGGACCTAGCTCCTCAGAAGTTCCAGTGACATGCTCCCCCTTGCTCCCATTGTAGGACAGGTCAGAAAGACATATTATAGGACAGTTTTGGATGGAAGACAGTGTTGTGAGTGGCTGAAGTTCTTGAGCAGTCCCACAGAGAGGCTGAAACACCTCTGTGAGGTGTCTGCAGGAGCCTGTGCCTGTGAGATCATGTTTTAAGGTCCAACACATTTTCCCTCAGTTTGCAGAAGATCCAGGAAACTGGAGGGCTTGAAGCCTTTCAGCACAGAGGCAGAAAAGGAGGGAAGAGGAGGAAATAAGTGGAAGAAAATTCCTTCTGGCCACATGAGAGCTTGGAAATGCCACCAGAGGAAATTAATTTTTTACGTTTACTGACTAACACCTGGATCTGCTGCAAGGCTGAATTTCTGGGTTTTTTCACATCTTCCAACCTTATACAAGAAAGAGGCAATTCTGGGCTCTCCTGCAACCAGGTTTTTAAAGTGGACTGTTAATAAAGCTGTGTATATGATCTCAGATCAACATTTTCAGTCTTATAAAAGGATTTTGACAAAATTTGTAGGGCTCAATGAAGAGGAGAGAAAGAATCTGGAAAAAGGGTTTTATGAGAGCATCTAGTTAAATTTGTGAACCTTATTTTAACAAAGAAAAATATAAAGAGGTTCAATTCTTCTTCTTCTGCACGGGAAGTCTATGATGGCAGGAATTTATTTTTTTTTTTAAGTCTGTAAAAGCTTACCAGGTTCTAGTAACTGGCAGGCCTCAGAACACATCCTGTGATATTTCACACTGATGTTCCTTAACCACTGAAATTATTAATTTGGGGTTCCCCTTGTATCCCTGATGTAAACAATGGAGGCTGCCTGAAAGATTTTTGTCACCCTGTCAGTTATGGACTTGCTGAAGAAAACCTCACTGAGGGAAGTGTCAAATTCAAAGTTTTGTGCAAGGTAGTATGGAATATTGTAGGTAATGGATTATTACATACCAGAAGCTGCAGATATTCTGATACTGAAGATAAGACTCTCTTGCATTGCAGGTGGAAGATGGTAGCCTTTCCAATAATACTTCTAGAATGGTTTAGTTGTTCTGGGGTTTTTTTTAGATCTGTCCCTTTTACTGAAGACAATGAACTGTTTCAGAGATGATGATCCCTGACAGCAAAACTCTCAGAAAACCTCCCACTGATATCATGGGGAGAGAAAAATGCTTAGAAGGAACAAATAAGATTACAGTTCAGAGGAAAGAGAGCCTTGTTGCATTCACCTGGCCTGCACATGAGCCTTCACCTCTCTGGTGAAACAGTGTAAAGACCACACAGCCAATGATAAGACTGTGAATGCATTGGTTTGTTTTCTCCTGTTTCCGATTAGAAGACAATTTGTCTTGAGGGCAAATTTTTGTCCATGTGACCCAGGGTAGATGGATCTCAGTATCCAAGGCTGGAAATTTTCATCAAGAAAGATGCATGATGAAACAAGTTGGAGATAAATGTATTCCAATGAAAGAACTTGAAAGCTCTTCTCCCTTGTCATTACTATTGTTTCATTTGAGGCCTTTTTCTAGACATCTGGTCCCTGAAGGTTGAGTGTTAAGGTGGGGAAACCCAAGAGCCATGCCCACATCATGCCTGGGGTCTGGCTCTGGTGTTATTAGTTATTCCCTTAGCACTGATGAAATACTAAAACTCTGTTTCCATATTACTTTATTTTAATAATTGCTGAAGAAATGCTTGCAGACATTGAAACAGTGGTCTGAAAAACCATTCAGTAAGCCATTAGCTTTGATGTTAACAGATTATACTCTGCAACTAATGGTAAATTTTGCTGTTATTTCCTTTCTAAAAAAGGCAGAAAAGATGGATTTTTAGTTTTTAGGGGCCAAATTGATGAGATTAACTACATGCATTTCATTTATCATGAGCATTAAGTGTTTTGCAGTGAATGATGAGTGTATTTTAGATATACTGAAAACACATAGATATATAGTTTATTTCTTTTATGTTAGAAGTTGTCTACAAGAGAGCCATTATTTACATCCTTTATATCTAATCAAGATAAACTCTCAGTCTCATAAATAAGAACATACTTATTTGCTTTAGTGACTTATTTGAGTCTGGAAAGATTTGCTGAGCAGGGCCTGGGCTCCATAATATTTCACAAAGCTAAAAATTCAGTCTTGATACATTCTTGACATGAGACACATCATTTTTCACATATAAGAACAATTACCTCATGTTTACACAGCATTTAAAGCATGGAAAGTGATTAGATTTTACCATCTCTGGCATGCCTGGGATGTACAAATCGCTACTGGCTCTTTATATATGGAAAGACATCCATTTAATGCTCTTTAATTTGGTGCCACTTATCTGTCTGTGGAAAGGTTCACTCCTGGTGCTGGTGATGAGTTTAAAGTACAGGCCTAGAAATAACTGTCAAAGAGGGAGGAGGCTTTGACAGGGAGATAAGTGTTAAGATAGATCTGCCTCCTCGAATCAGTGGGATGAGCCCCATATCCCAGGAAGCCCACTCCTCATGGGGTTGATAACACCTTCCCGTGGTGGGAGAGGCCAGCCGGCTGCTGCAGGGAGCCTGTGTGCTCAGGAGGGAAGGGGGATCCCAAGCAGAGAGAGGAACTGACCATGTGATGGATTCGAGCTCACCAACGACAGCTGTTTAGCAGGTGGAGGTGCTCCAGCAGGGCCTCCTCCAGCAGGGAGGGCAGAGGCATCCTCATGGCACAGCAGGAACCTTCTCCATAGCAGGCTGGGAGCCATTCAGAAGGCAACCAAATACATCAGTGTGGCGTTCTCATGCCCATGTCCCAGTTCCTCTTCAGAGAATATCTCAGCTCAGAAGTGGAGTGACAAATCTAGACAGCAAAACCCACTTTTCTAGCTGTCTGCCATGCTTGTCCTGTGTGGCCTGTGAAGACCAAGCCCATTCTCCTTTCTCCAAGTATCCTTGCCATCACTAATGCAGCACCTGAGCTGTCATCACCAGAGTTAAGCTCTTCTTCATTTGCACTGACACAACTGCAGGCAAGCTGCCACATTTGCAGCATCTGTGCATGTCTGTACTTCAGCAGCAGTGAGCAGGTTTGCTTTGCTCTGAGTACAGTTTGCTTAATAAACAGCTTATATATTGCACTTGCTTTAAAACACAGTGCATGCATTATCTAATGCCAAGATGAACAAGTCCAGGAATAGAGAGCTTGGCTCAGGGTCTGGGATATTAAGTAGCCTGAGTTGATCTCCTGACCTCCTCCCCAAGTAAGGGCTATACTCCTGGCTATCCCAGACTAATAGACTTGTTATTTCTCTGATTCCTGTATAGCAGTGTCTGGCACAGAGAGCAGGCCACTTGTGGTGTTTCTCTCAAAGATTATGAAAATAGCATGAAAATGTTTCAGCTTTGCTGGAGTGGCCAATTTTCTGGCTATAGTTTTTGTTTGTTGACATTAAATGATATATTTTCGCATTCTGGAGACACCTTCGTGAACCATCCTTTGTTTGCTTTTGCAGTCTCAAGAGCATTAGTAAATAAATGCAGGCAATGTATCTGGTGTAATCAGCTTCATCAACCAGTGTGTGATATATTGGCTTTCATGAGGAGGGTTGGAGACCTAACTGATGGGCCTCAGTGGTCTGAAAATTAGCAACATGCTATGCAAGCCCTTGGTGCTTTGGCCACCCTTTGGGGTACACAGCCCTTCACAAACTTTCAGATCCATATTTCTCTGTTGCAGTATTGTTATTGAGGACATCAGGGGATGGATCAAAAAGGAAGCAATGGGGTGGGTTTTTTCAATGAAATCCATGAAAAAAATTTGAGGAACTTTATTTTTCTTGTGGAATATCTGTGGCTAATCAAGGGAAATCAGCACTCCCACACCCTGTCCAAGCTTTAAAAATATGGCTTTAATGGAAACAAATGCTAGTATTTTTAAGTCTGGGCAGGCTGGAGGCCCTCAATGTTTTCAAACAGAGTAAATCAGAGAGGGCAACACCCTCATAATTTACATCAAGTTTACATAGCTTTCCAAGGTACTTATTAAACCACTCGGTCTCAAACACAATTTATTTTTCAATAAACCAGAAATAATACTCATTCTAGAAGCTTTGTGCCTTATCTTCAGAACAATTGTATGAGTTGCCTGTTAAAGTCAAATATGTCTGGGGCGCAAAGACCATATGGATTCTCCCCAGTCATGTGTTTGGGAAGGGTGTATATATGGAGTGGTATCACAATCTAAACTGTACTGCTGTTTAACTCTTTTGAGCTCTGGTCTCAAAGGGGAGGGATATGTGGCATTGTATCCAGATTGCATCCAAGTAAAGTTCCTAAAAACAGCTCTGACTTCACGGAGATGCACATGCATGGCTCCAAACCCAAGCACTATGACAGATCAGCGATGCCTCCAAGGTTTGTCTCATGGTTGGAGCATCTAGAAAGCCGATTCTTACCCAGGTTATTTATTCCCTTGGCTGTTTACAGGGTGCTCCCAGCCTTGAGGGGCTGTGTCCCCAGCTACCTTTAGCCATCACTTAACCCTCCCTCTGACCTGCTGCTGCAGCAGGGAAAACTCTGTGTCAACAAACTGCACAACATTGGCAATGCTTCAGAGCCTGCCCAAACCTCCACACGGCCGCCGCTGCTGCCATGAGCGAAAGTAATTAGGGACCGTTTGCAAGGGTTGTTTGGAAATGTGTAAACAGCAGTATAAACAACAGCAGGTCAGGTCAGGCAAGGAGGCTGGCACTTCATGAGGCCACGGCTGGAGCCTGCCCAAGTGTGAAATTCCCAGCTGGGAGAGAACATTTGGAAAAACAATGCACTCGAGGTTTATCAACACAAATCATCTCCTAAGTGGCACATTTTATTTAGAGTATGTGTGGCCTCCATCTAGAAGAAGGGAAGTTTTCATCAATCCGAGCTTTATCACTTCCAGATATCTCTTTCTTTGTTTACTGGTGGTGTGCACAATGCCTTCATTTTGAGTGGTCCAGTTTAAACACAAGTGGGGCTGGCTTTTTTTGTGGAGCCCGCAGTGAACTGCCTGTGCTCCCTTTTCAGAACTGTGCTCGTAAATCTTCCCTTCAAGCCCTGAAACACCTCTTTGTGACCGTCACCCTTGAGAAACGTGGCATCCTGGCCCCAATGCATGAATCTGCTTTGGCTAGAAGATCATCGCTGCTCAGGAAAGCACTTTGAACCCTGCTCAGCTTTGAGGAAAGGCTTCAATGCCTTTCTGATCAGGAGGAGGAGGAGGGGGTTTCTGGCATGGGTCAGAAAATCAGAATCACAGGGCAGTCTGTGGAAGGACAGGGGTATATAAATAAACTGTGCATAAACCTAAAGTAAGCAGGATGAGAATTGCCTCTTAAAATGCAATTGGGAAAGCCTCCTGGGTGTTCTGAGCTCCTAGGTGGCCACAGCACCCTCTGTGACACTGTGTTCCTTCTCCCCAGTGCCAGCACTGGCCCTGTGATGTGGCAGTGATCCTCATGGATAGCTCCCACCACTCTTTCAGGTCCCTATCATGCACATGTAGGTGTTGAACCAGAGTCAGCTGTTATTCACGGCTTGCCATTCAGCATTTGCTGTAAGGGGGTTTTCAGCAGTTAAAAAATACCTTTTCCTTTTTCCTCTGTGAGGCAGCCTGGCACTATTACTCTTATTTTACAGAGGCAATAATGAAGAAGCTTGCTTAAATATAACTAAAAAAACCAGGAGAAGAAGTGAGAGAAAACATGTAATCCCTGTTCTTCACCCAGAAGAGCTCATCTGTCTCCCTGTGTGTGGGTAACAGGGTAACACAATCTAGGCCTTGCCGCCACCACAAAGCCACTTTTGCCATAATTTGCAGAGCTCCCTGAGAGAAACACAACATATTACCACAGTTTAGCTGTCACTGGCCTAGTCACACAGTCACACAATGCTGTGTGACCAGTTGGATAGGTCAGCATTTGGGCACAGTGGCTGGAGCTGCCCCTTCTGGGAGACCTGCTTCCCATTCTTCTCCCTGCACCTCAGGCAGAAAGTACTGCTGGCTTTTTTCAGGCAGAAAGTAATGCTGGCTTCACTCCTGGCTTCACTCCTGGCCAGTGACTTCACTTATTCAGCCATGTGGGCTGAACACACTGCCCAAGCAGTTGTTCATTGCCTCAGGGAAAAGGCAGGGGATGAGCTTATCTCCCTAGCCACAAGTCAGACCTTGCTGGGTTAAGCCAACAAGAGTTACTTCTTGCCCGTTCCAGGGGAGTTTTCCAGGGTTGTAATGTCAGTTGGAGACATGAATGTTTGATTACTTTGTGCTTTAGCAATCTAAATGTACCAGATCAGTATGATCATACCTTTCAAAGCCTCTTCCCATACTGTACAGATCATGTGTGGAAGCTCTTAGTAAACCTTTGTCCTCACCTTCTCATTTTGCCCTGACCTTAACATCTTCATTGTCCTAAGCTCTTCCTGAGGAAAATATTTGGCTCACACTGTGACACTCAGGATTTATTTCTTTGAAGTGTCTGGACTAATAGAGTACCATGGCCCTGCAAGTGGCTTCAGTGTGCGGGCAGCATTGTTTCCCTGTCAATACACATCAAGTGCAGTCCAATAGGCTTTCTGTATGTCTTTAAAAAAAGAAATAAAATAAATATGACTGAATGATTTGCTAGACATTATCCCTTCAAAAGGTCACAGAGAAACAAGTTTTGGGTACAGAAGCTTGTGCTCTACAGTGTGGGACAATGAACAGACAGAGAAAAGAAAAAATTTCTCAAAAATCTAGGCAATGGTTGGTGAAGGGAGGCCAGCAGCCAGTACATGGTGGAAAGTCAGCTGCTGTAATCATTTGAAAGCTGCTCTTGATTACTTTCTTTGCTCTGTAGCCAACAGCTTTCCGATGAGACAAGACCATTCAGCAGGTGACCCCCTCTGCAGAGGGAATGGGCATCTAGGAGGCCAAGACAAGGTTAGGCTGTTGCTTTTTTAATCTGGATGCTATTTATTTTCTGTGCCTTGCAGGGTATTTATGAGAGAAAGAGGGACAAAATAACTGAACAATGAGTGTCAAAAGCTCAACTGGAACCATGGCCAGCCCCACTGAAAACAGTCCAAGCCATTCAGGCACTATGTGAGGAGTGGTTTTATGAATGGTCCATCATCACTGCTCCTCATGCTGTAGTACCATATATTAGATCCTCTTCGAAAAATGTGAAGGGATAAGAAGATGAGGAACAAAATAATATAACTCATATATCCATATAGAGCGAGGGCATAAGACAAAGCCATAGAATCCTCACTACAAAGAATTGGACATTTGCTCTTAACTTTCTTTAGCTGCCTTGTAACCAGTTATTCAGCCATTAAACAACCTTACTTTTACACAACAGCATTATTTGCCCTTAAAGTACCAAATTAGGGGAAATTTTTGTTTAAAAACTTTTGAAAATACAACAACTTCATCAGGCAAATCATCATATGCTTGCTGACACCTTCAGAAGACACTAAGTGGTTTTTCAGGCAGGACTTCATTGTGTAAAATTGTTATTAAATCTTCCTCAGGAACTCATATGTTGCAAGGTATCCTCTAGCTTTGCCTTTTGTTAAACTTTGTCTTAGGTTGCTTGGCATAGCCATGATGCTTCCAGGCCTGTATTTTCTTCAGCATCTCACAAAGCCCTCTTAGAAGTCAGCATCACATATGCTTCATTTCAATCTTCAAGGACCAGTAAAATTTTAAGCAAGAGGTTACACAGAACCCTTACTAATTCAGCTATTTTACCTCTGACTTCATTTAAATATGGCCCGGCCTTGATGATTTCTGGTTGAGTGTTTTGGCAATTTGTTCCATAACTTCTTCTACAGCCAGATACTTTGGTTAAGTCCCCATAAAGAAGGGTTCAGACTTGGCAAAGGAATAAGAAGCAAACAAATAAAAAGCTATAAAACCCAGTGCAGCAATAAGCCTACCCAGCAAAGCTGGCCCCAACTCTGTTTCTGGATCCTGAATGACTTCTCAGAGTACATGAAATTCACAGGGTTTTTCCCATTGTCTTCATCTTCCACTGTGAATAGTTGGGTTACAGTCTTCACATTTCTTCTTTCCCTGAAGGAATGAGGAAGGTCACGGACTCCCCTTGAGAATATTGACTGCTCTCAGAAATTATGCTCATATCCATATCCTAATTTTAGATGCGACCTGTTTGTCACTCGTTCTGCTGTAAGCCAACACAAGGCTGGGGCTGATAAGGGGCCTGTGTGTCCATAAATGTGACGTTGTGGTGCTCAAACAGAGAGAAAGAAGGGACAAGAACCTGGGGGTCAACTGAAGAAGGTCCAAATAGATCTGGGGAGATGCAGGATACCTAGATGAGCCAAAGGTCTTGAGACATCAACTACTCAGCTCCTCCACTGGCCACTGTCTGATTGCTGCATTTCAGTTGGGTGTCAGACACCCTAAAACCATCCTTACTTTCTCATGGAGTGTCAGCCTCAGTGTCACCATGACTGCTGGAGCACTATGGCCTCTTTTGAACCCATTAATACTGGCAGCACCATGCAGAGTTCAGTACCCAGTTTCAGTTTATTTAAGGCTTGTTTTAAAAAAACATTATGTGCTGAATTTTATTAAATCAACTTAATAGGAGCTGTGAAGTAAAACAAATAAATATGGAACTCATTTCTGCAGTTAGTGGGAATTATTCTGTTTGTTTACAAAGGCCATTAAAAGCTTACTGGAGGTGTTCATTTCAGCAAGGAGGCCTCATTGATGGATCAGCGCAGCCTTGTCAAAACTGTATCCAAAATTTCACAGCAGTGCTCTCATTAGGCTCTAACGGTTGAAAGAAAACACAACTGAAGAGAACTATTAATGTTTCCCGGTGGCCTCCAACCTCCTTCACATTATTTTTTCCCAAACCACACTGCATAAAAACTTTTCTAAGATTTTTGGGGGCTGGTAGCTCACAAAAAGGACAGAAAAGGGAGGAGCTGAGTGCTTTGTGTTCTTAAAACAAGGCATATTAAAACAGAAACCTTGATAACTGCAGAGGTGCTTAAGCTGTTGCACAGTGTAATGTCTCTGATAAAATGCTCAACAGCAGAGAAAGAATTATACATTAGTAAAAATGTAAGAATAATACCACAGAGTATTAAAATCCCCATTTTAAAATGTGAACTAAGCATTTCTTAGGTGTGAGAGTTCAGGGTTGACCTTAACTGCTAGAAAACACTAATTTTAGTTGCATTTCAATATGAACACATGGAGCCATTGTATGTTTTCCCCCACAGACTTCCACAAGCATATCTACTTTTTTCATGTACATATTTTTCATATCCAGAAGTCAGAAATATGGGTCTGGAATAATCTCTAGTCAAAACAGATTCTATATTTGCTTTTAAGCACTTAATCGTTTTCAAACACAGGTGATCACCTCTGTTGCCTCCATCCTTAGCCAAAGTACCCAAAGAAGTGACCTGATTTTAGAGTGGTACAGAGCCTGCTGCTCCACTGGTGTCACAAAGGGCCTTGGGTACTTGGCTCTTCTGGATGTAGCACCTTTGCATGGCTGCACACCTCCTGAGCACATTTTCAAACATTGTAAGCAAATTTTCTGAGCACCTTTTCAAAGAGAACCTGTGTTAAGGGCTGCAGTGGGGCAGATGACTTCTTCCCATAGGTAGCTGGTATAGGGATCTTGAGACTCTGGTGTGATCCTCAGCAATGGGATGAGCACTTGAAATACAGTTTGGCCACTCTCAGTACAGTCTGCTATAGATCATATGATAAAATCTGCCTTCTATTTAGTCTTTTAGAAACCTGATACAAGTCACTTCCTTTTCATCTTCAGACCAGTAACTTGCAAAAATAACTAATGAGGTCAGATGTGATGTGATGGCTTTGCATCTCTTACAGTTTTCCCTTCTTCCCTTCTTCTTACTTTCCCCAGGTGACAGTAACAACTTCTTGCAGTCATGTGTAAAAACATATGATTGCAGTTTCCAGCTGGAAGAGACAGGTTACAAGCCAACAAAGACCAGGTCCTCAGAGGAACATCACATGCCCTGGGAACCTGGAGGCCTGCTGGCTGCCCTCTGAAGGCTTCTCTCAATGTCATCTCCAGCACCATCGCTGTGTCAGCCTAAAATGTCCATGCCTGGATAGTCTGAGACCACAGTGCTGTGGCCGTGGAGGAGAGAAATGCAAGGAGGAGAAGGAGGTGCTGATCATAGTGGCCATGATGTTTCCTGTCATCTTCTCATTTTAGAGTCCGACTAAGCACATAGGGTTGCAGAACTGAGCCCAGAATTGCTCAAAAGAATCAGCATCTTCCCCACTCTGGCTCAGACTGTGTCTTGTGGAGGCAATACTGAGTGAGCAACGCAGGAAGGGCAAGACAAGCCACAATGTGGAGCTTTCACAAAGGGAATTTCTTAGTGTGTGTGCTGGAATGCTCTTGGGAGGTTTCTGTGATCAGCATGAAACAGTCCATAGATAAAATACAGAGACAAGTCTGGGGACATGAGTAGGATCCAGAGCCTTGAACAGGAATGAGATAAACTAGAGAAATTGAATCCAAACAACTCAGAGGATACAGTAAATTCCTAGTGTGGGAGGAAGAAAAACAGTATTGTACAACTTTCAGCTGTGAAGATATTCAGACAGTAAACATCTTATGTCAAGTTCTGAATTTCAATCAGTTTTATTTTATCTTTGTTTCAATAGAATTTTTTTCCCTAAATGTAACCCTCATTAAGTCATGTGAAAGACCCAGGCTAACTGTTGATGTTACAGATTACAAGGAAGATGTGAGGAACACTGACTGTCCCCTTTCCATAGCAATAGTCAACAATAATCCCTGAAAGCTGTGGCCCTTTAACGAGCAGCTATAATACAACAGATTTCCTAGAAGACTATTAAACAGAGATAGAAATCTCTTTAAAATCTTTATTCAGCTTTGCTAATCAACTGCCACTGTTGTTTAAGGTTGGAACTTTTTCTATTCATTTTCATTATTTCAGAACGTCCCCTGCCAGAACCATTGTAAAGCTTTCTATTAAAATCCTTCTTACTGTAGTGGGAAGAATTTTTTTCTTTTTCCAAAAGACTGATTTAATAGAAACTTGGCACCAGAAAAAGTGTTTCTGTTTCATTACTATGCTATATAAAAGTTTGTGGGGCTCTCAGAATATTCTTTCTAAAAAAAAAAATCCTCAGCATATGCTTGGATACAGAACTTACTGGCAATTATACAGTAGTCATCTTTCAAATACACACTTCCTATGTTGTTGCTGAGACTGTTAGTGATCATTCTTAAAATGTAGAATGAGTACTGGAATGCAGTTCATTCTCTGCAAATTTTTTCAAAATGTTACTTGAGTCACTCTTGTGGTAGTTTGTACACAAAGAAAGAGCTTGAATTTTTTTAAAGCCTATTTAATTTACACTTCACGTTACTTTGTTTAAAACATATTTCTAGCATTTTTATTAGAGCAACTCTTTTCAGTGTAACCCCATAAATTCTTGTTTTGCTCACAAAAACAATAATAATTTTTAGCACTTTAGGACTTTAGGTTTCTAAAGTGTTACCCAACTATTAGCTAATTAATGTTTGTCCAACCCAGATTGGCCATATAAAGAGGCTGCAGTGAGTGAAAGGAACATTTTCTCTGTCACTACTAACAAGATTAAAGGTGTTGATGTTGTACAAACACAAAAATGAGGCACAGTTTGAAATAACCCACCTGCTATTGATTTTGGCCAAATTATTGGCAATCTCAAACTTCTAGATTACTTTTCAGTTCTACCAAAGGAGAAAATGAGGAAGTGCTTGTTTGCCTGCTTTGGTACCCAACAGCATGCGCTGACAATGGGAAAAAGCCTTCCTTCTTTCCATTTTTGAGTACACACAACTTTTCAGCAGCACAAGAAGCAGTTTTTTCTAAGTACCCTCTGGGTCATTTTGTCACGGCAAGGGGCACAAAGCCCACAGAGGATGGTATCCTTGTGTGCTGTTCTCCTCCCGCCTTTCCTTTCTTCCCTTTGTCACAGCCAGGCTCAAGCCTTCTCCTCCACTGACTCATCGGGACTTGGGCCTTAGCTTTGCATTAGAGATGCTTTCTAGCATACATTTGGTTTCAATATATTAAAAAGTTGATTGAGTAATCTTTACGACAGATGGGGTTTCCTGTAAATCAGGACCAAAAGATTACCTTATTCAGCCATATCCAACGTGGTTGCCCAGCAGTCCCCTCTACAATGCTTCCCGCAAGAGTCCCTGACTTTACTGGGCTCCTGGACCCGCAATAACGATGTTGCAATGATTTAAAAGTATGACTCTTGCATGTGTTCTGGAAATAACACGGCCATAAACATAACTGGAAGTTTCTAACTGTCAGTGATTTCATACTGACTTTAACAATAGCCAGTAAACATATAGTTCAGACTTTAATCCAATTTTCTCAGTAAAACTAATTTCAGTAAGATGCTCCAGATAATACTTTCTTGTGGGATTACTGCACAGCTTGGGTGGCGTATCATTCAATCTTCATCTTTTATTAATGCACTGTATATGTAATATATGACCCCAAATCCTCGCCAGTGCTGTGTTCCTAAACCCGTGGAATTAATTAGCTGCTTCCATGTTCAGTTTTGACTGCTTTAACACCACTGGAATTTCACTAATCACATTAGACATTAGCACCATTCACAGATTCCTATTCTTACGACTTCCCAGTGTTTGCAGCCATCCACAGCTGACATCTACGGGGGAGGCAGAAACACTGTGGAGACTCTTCTGCTCACGAGACGAGACGTGCCCCCAGTGCCGGGGGAACACGCCACAGCTGCAGGGCTCCACGCTGACACATCTACTAACAGGATTAGGACTCTAAGTAGAAAAAACATATGTCGTTTGCAATACAGCTGGAGAGCTACCAACAGCTGTAATTAAGGATGCCTATGCATTTCCATGCTAAGCCCCTGTTTTCATTTGCTCATAACTTTCCAAAACTTTCACCTATAAGGCTGAACTTTTACAGTCCTGCTTTCTGCCAAACTGTGGCTTTTTTTCCCCTGCTTTTGTTGAAAGTTTGAGGAAAAAGGAGTATGTCCTTTTTTTTTAATGAGAGAAATTTTTACAAAATTCCCTCATGTAAACATGTGGATTGGAACTGATTTATGCTAGATTTTCTATTTCATTTAATTTTCATATGACATTTTTAACTCTTAAAATATGTCCTAGCAGCTGGCAAGTATAGGATAATATTTTAATAAAGAAACAGAAATAATGCAACACACTTTTCCTCTACAACTTGAAATGTCCAGGTACAGAATTTTAGAGTCAGTGTAATTACCAGCAAAAAAATTATTATCCTCTCAGTTTCCTCTCAGGTGCAGAGAGAACTCAGCCCTCCACTCGGTAAATGCAGCTGTAATAAAGCTCCTCTTGTGTTTCTCAGTGTGGAAATTGGGAATGAACAAACAATGCTGAACACGCAGACATGTCATGACCCTTTCTTAGCCTGTTGGGATGACATTGTGTGGCACACAAGTGTTCACTGGTGCAGCTAGAAATATGTGAATATTCTTGGCATTTGCAGACATCTCGGAGTGTTTTGAACCTGAAGGACTCTTTCAAGCCACTGTAAGTCTATGTCTCATGCGCCCCTTTCTACCTGATGAAAAGCAGTCAGTATTAAAAATAATGTTGAGGTTTTTTTAAGATAGAAAGAGTTTGTGCCTAACTGACTCGCTTAATTTCTGTCTCTCCTTGTCCTTGATCCTGCCTCTTCCTTCTCGTTCTCTGGATACTGAATTTAGACTCTTGTAACTCAGCAATCTCACAAGTTCTTGCTGTATGATGTGCACACACTGTTCAAACAATAAGATGATAAATTTACCAATGAATGACTCCTCTTTGAAGAAAGAATAGGTCTTCTGTGCTTATAGTAAATATTTAGTTTAAAAGAAAAACCCAACCCTCTCTTGTACTGTTTATTACTCTTGTGGGGAGAAAAGAAAGACTGTGGTTGGGAGACTTCTAGGATTTTTTATTTTTTCTGACTTTTTTTCCTCTTTATCTATTAGATAATTTTTTATTCACTTATTACCTTCTTCACCAAGTTTTTCATTCACAGACAGGAAACTCAGCTTTACTAATGAGGCATTTAGATGCAACTTGCTTTTAAAATGCAATTATGTTCTCAGGCTTTATCTTTGCAAATTACAATTTATATTTCTGAACACACTGTGAGAGAGACACAACTTTTTCTAACAGTACTGATCTAGAAAATCTTTACAGAGGATCTCTTGCTGTTATTTTGAAATCTACCAATTTAAGGGTAACGAACACTTTAAAATGGAATTAAATTATTCTAATAACATCAATGAGGTCTTTTGTTTGCTTCTTTCATAGTTCTCAAAAAGATGCTGATTTAGATTGCTCACAAATTAGATTCCTTATAAATTAAAAATTCTCTTAGACCTGCAGAATTACATGATGGCTTTTATTTAGTTGCTACAATATAAGACGTTGCAGTAGAATATTAGTAGGATAGAAAAAAATGAATTTTAGGAGATGAAAAAAATCCAAGAACCTCAAATAACAACTTGTCCTGCTCCCCTGAATATACAGTGCTATGAAATGGCCTTTAACTAAGTTTTGTGTACTGTTATCTGACTGGACTTTCGTCCCACTTAGGGTAAGGGTGGCTAGTCAATATTTTTTCACTTCCAAGGCTTTTGTAGAGTGGACTTCTTTAATGTACACCAGCTTGCATAAAAATGTTCCTTTCTTCTTAGGCACTTTAAGACTTCCACGACCCTGACTCCGTGGCTGAGAAGCTGGGATGAATCTATCTCCCCAGCATGATCTAACATGATGTTCTCAGTGCTCCCTCCTCCTAATGAGGAGGGAGCACTGAGAACATCATGTTAGATCCCCTCTCCAGCTCCACAACAGGTTCCCTACATCCTCCTGCATTAGCTGAGAGGGTCATGCATCCACAATCCAAGATGGGAAGGTGCCCAGCTGCCCTCTATGGGCTCACAGGTGCTGTCTGTCTCTGTGGTAGTAGCCAGAGGCTCTGGAGGACTCAGCAGTCACCCTTTGAAGAAGTCAGCAGTCACCCTTTCAAGCTTTTCACTATTTAGGCAATTTGTCACAGAAAAATTCAGTGAAAAGCACATCCCTAATGCAAGTCTCAGGCCTCTTCCCCAAGGCACTGCTGTGCAGTGCTTGTCAATTAATTATCAGAAGAACCTCTTTTAGCCTTCAAAAAGTAATGTATTCTCCCTAAATCTCTTAGAAACACCAGAACATCTTTGCTGAAAATTTTCCAAAGAATAACGGATACCAAAAAGATATCCCTGGAAAGAAAAATGGTCATTTCTGAATGGTTGAAATCTGGTAAAATTATTAGCAACTAAAATAATATTTTTAGTTTATTTTTTAAACTAAATAACTCATTATAATGAGAAGGGTTTGAGAAGAGATGCAGTAGTTCCATCTTCACCTAAAATATTTGTGCATCCATGTAGGACGTGAATACAGGATTGGTATAGAGGAAAAAAGTGGAGCATATGTTAGTTCTGTGATTTATGTTTTTAATACAGACACTCCTCTTTATCTACTATGGAGCCACAAATGCAACTGAAAACAGGTTTTAGCCCAGCATTTAAAAAGGAAATGGGAGAAAACAGAAGATGTTTGTTGATTCCCATCTTGTCCAATCCCCACCAGTGTGACCCCAGCCTGTTAAAAAAATCAAACATCTCAAAAATGCATATAGTTTCTAAATTAAAAAAAAAAGAAACAAAACCAAAAGTCATCAAGGAAAATTTTTTTGCTGTAAATAAGTCACTTAACTGTAGAATTCACCAGATAAATAGCCTTATTGTTTTACCTTGAACTGGGAAAATGCTCACATGGCATGTTCATAATTATACCCCGAGCTATTTCAATTTGTTCTTAAATTCCATGTAAATAACCTTCATATGGTAGGGGTGTCTGTGTGCTTGATTTTGGGGTTTTTTTTTCCCAGAGAGAACTCCTACTATCAGTTTGGAAAAACAATTATCCTTCCTGTACGTCTCATGATCTTTTCTCAACAAATGAAGTGGAGGGTTTTTTTGTTTTTGCAGTCAGCTTCAATCTTGGTTCAGTCCCTGTACTTAAGCAATTCCCTTAGATTTTAATGCCCAAATACCTGGAGCCAGCGCCCTGGTCTATCAAGAATGGCTCTCCAAAGCCTCAGTGGATATACTGGAAGCTATGAAGTGTAATGCAGTCATTTCAGCTAAACATTACCAGCTCCTGACCCTGGAACGGGAAAAGTCAAAGTTCTTTTGGAAATGACACATTGTGACCTGCAGTCTGCTGTAGCACATTAAGTCTGATAAATGATCAGAAATGATGACTTAAACAAGCATCTAAGAGAGAGTATTTTGCTTAATGTACCCAGCAGTTAACCTTATGTAGTCGCATTGCATAGTGGGCTCATTTGGAAGCCTGTAGGCTTAGCTGAGAATAAACAAAGCGTTGCAGTACCATTAAACGTTTTCTACATCTTCCTTCTGTGTTAATGTGGTTCAGTGCTTCTGTCATGAAAATGAACCGAATGGAGTTTCCCACACTCTCAACCACAAAGAGTGCACTATATTGCCTTTACAAGACACATTTTGTACTTTCCTGAACACATGCCTGTTTCAAGAGCAAGCCCTGATTTTCTTAGCACTGAAGAGGTCTGCAGCATAGGAAAGAAGCAAACTCAAAGGCAGAAAAAAAAAAGTGGAAATGATGTCAAAACCATGCAACTTCTCCAGGTGGCAAAAAAAAGTCCTATATATGCACAAAAAGAAGTTATTTTATTTTCCCACATCCACAAAATGTTGTCCAAGTGAAATGGCAAATCTAATCCTACTGCCTAATAAGTTCTCAAATTTTTAATTTAGACATTTTTGCTAGAGCCCTATAGGTACTAGAATAATGTGAGTTTTTTTCTCTGTATTAAGTTGCTCAACTATAATGACTTCATCATTTCATTTAAGCACCTGTTCTGGAAAATAGGTCCTTATCCTCCAAACACTCACATCTAGTAAGTATTCCCATTTGAGCTCTAAAAATTGTATCCCAGCTCTTTAGGGTGATTTACGGCATACTATTAGAAACCTCTATAAGCACCTGAAATGTGTCAGTGGATGAACATGAGCAATAATTGTAAATATATTTTATGAGTTAAGCAGTGCACTGATATTGACGGCCAATGCTCAGCAAAATATTGAATCTTCTAACTCCTGTTTAAACTCCCCACTGACTTCAGCTGGAATTTAGTCTTCAAATGGGGAGTCAGGAGGGCAGATGCTTTGCTGATCATGGGTCTTTGGCTGCAAAATGCTGAATCTTCCCAAAGGAACCAGTGGAAATGATAGTGGAGAGGTATTTTATGCATGCATGACTCCTCCTGGAGTTTGTTCAGTGGAGGCAAATCTCTCTTGAAGTTCAACTGTCTTTCTTGTTTCTCTCACAGTCTTTTTTTTCACAGGCTTTTATGAACTTTTATGAACAACAAACTGAAAGGGTGCCTGTGACTGGAGGAGGGGTTAGGATATTTGCTCTGGCCATCAAGACAGAAAACACAGCTCTTCAATGTCAACAGGAAAATTTCAACTCCTTTATCCACAAAAAAAAATTATTTTCTTATGAAGAGGAAATCTGCTGTCTTTGCTTCTTCTCTGCCTCTACAGCTTCTCTGCAGGTGTCCCTGACCTCCATGCAGAGCAGAGGGATGAGGCAGGATTCTCAGAAATCAGGAGGGGAGGGAAGGGAGGGTGGCCTGAACTTTCCACAGACAAGGTGTGACTGTGTTCAGAGAATTGAAGTTCAAGTCCCCTCCTTTGCTGCTGCCTGACATACCTCCAGCTTTGTCAGCCTGGTGAAGACATCCTTCATTCATGGTGCTTCCTTACTCATATGTTAAATATCTCCAAGATTTGCTCCTCTATTTGACAGGATATAATTAATGCAGGGGTGAGCTTGGCCCAATACACCTAAATATTGGTTTTTGTTCCTGCTTCTACAGTAGCATTAGTAGAAGGCTCGTATCCATGTAAATACCAGTGTTCTCTCTGCTACTTTCTGTCTTATTTTAGCCTCCTGCTTGCAAATCTGCTGGAATCCTTTGCATTATGTATCATTGAACTGTTTCTGTGAGACTTGAGCTTGGCTGCAACTGGGATTCCTTTTTGTTTTTAAAGTTAGTATCTTAAAGAAAGGAAAACAAACATAAAGTCAGAATTTCCTGCAGGACAGTGGGAAGGGGAGAGATCAGATCAGCTGTAAGATGTTGGTGTTATTTTCCCAGGATATGCTTCTTTTTCAGTTTTTTTTTTTCTTTTTATTAATTTATTTACTCACTCTTTCTAAAATCACCTGCAGGCTCTTGGACAAAACTGGAAGATTTTCTGGGTTTCTCAGAAATAGCAGAGCTCAAATTGCCAAAAGGCCATCTAAAGGGTGAATCTCCCTGTGCTCAGTGGTGTTCTTACAGCATGGATGCTTCCATAGGAAAAAAACATCTGAAAATGGAAGACCTAAGCTGTTCTTTCCTTGCCCAACCTGCCAGAGAGCAGCTGCTGCTGCCCTGTCACTGGTATAACCCTGCCCTCACTCACCTCTGACTGGTTCATGAGTATTCAGACTCCTGAGGGTGGGGAGAGCCTGCAGCTGAGCTAGAATAGTGTCAGCACAGTTGGATGAAGTTTTGTCCTTAAGCATCATCCCCTTAGTTCCTATATGAAACAGGAGCAAGTGCAATTTGTCTCCCAAGGAACTTTACCTGCAAAATTTTTTTTTCTATCTAAGCTACTTAGCCCAACATACTTATACTAAAGTGTTTCTTTGGGCACTGGTTTGAAATATGTATTTGGGAATTGCCCTCTTGGAAAATTGCAGTTTAACATCTGAGACGAGCCTCTTGGAAAATTGCAGTTTAACATCTGAGACGAGCCTGGCATACAAGCTGTCACACATGAGGGCAGAACAAGTACACACAGCTATCATCACATCAAAGACAAGACACTGTGGAGACTTTGAAGCAAAGTAGGAGGAATTTCTCAACACGGGTGCATTCTTGCCCCTTGAGCAGCTCCTCTACTTGGAGATATCATGTGCAGAATTTGTCTACTATGAAGCTGCATAGTGTTCCTCAGTGTAGACATGGGCAGAAACAGCTATAAATAGCAGAGGATATTAAAAGTGATTGCAAAGTGAAAAATGAGAACTCCACACTTCACTTATCTGTAAATGGCACAGACTATACACTTTATTGCTTTCTCCTAAAGAGAAAACATCAGGTGAACCCTCAAAGTGCAAGGGCAAAGTGAAACAAGGACTGTGCCTATCCACAGGGCCAAGCTCTAAAGCTGTACTTCAGGCTTTTACCTCCTCTCCAGTTTCAGTATTCCCTGAAGAAGATAAGCCATGGAATTTGCAGGGCCAAGATCTTCACTGCAAAGTCTCCTCCAATGTCTCGATTCCCCCATGTGTCGAGAAAGTTTGTCGCTCTCTTTGGAAGCAAAGGGACATCCTTCCTTAGATGGACCGGCCTCTGCACACTGAGGGCCCTGTGCACACAGGGCTCTGCATCCCTGAGGAATATATACCCAGACGAAGTTTTGAGTATTTGGCTATGATCCTGGAATAACCTCAATGAAGTCGATGGATTTTCCCCAGATTTACTTCAGTATAATGAGCTAAGAATTTGGACCTCTGTGCCATATTGTGTGGAATTTTATTAATTTTAAATAAAGTTTCCACCTTAAATGAATTGCAAGTGTTATCTGTTTATATATATAACTTCATGCTCTTTATTATTTAAAATGTCCAATTTGCTAGATGAAAACATAAATACTGACTGCAGCTGTAGAATTTAATAAAACCTCAGGTTTGAGCTAGCAAGTGAAAAAAAGTATATTATTGGAAACTTGTGGTCAAACTTGAAGCTTGAAGGAAATATTTTAGCACTATCACAATATTAAATTGCAATCATTATTTAATTTATCTTCTCTGAAATGACTTAAGGGAAGTGCACCAAAAGTCCTATTTACCTAAGCCAGGAAATAAGTCAGTGATCAGCTAGGTGGATGAAGTAATTGAAAGCTGACAAGGGACAATATAATGCCACTATTGTAACAGCACTTAGAAGTATTGTTTGAATTTGATCTGCTTAGGAATAAATGTTGCACAGTTTTCATTTCATATAAAAATGGAAAAAGGAAAAAGAAAAAAGTGTATAGCAATAAAATGTGTTAGTTGTACTGAATTATTGATATTTTTCTTTAAAATGAAAAATATCAGCTTTGGCACATCTGGAGGAAAGGAATGTTCTCCACAATTACTGAGATTTTGAAAAAAAAATATAGATATATTAGAAATTAAGGTATTCACCAGTCAGTACTTCAAGCAAAAAGTCTGAACCCCTGGGCAACCTGTGCATTTCAATTGTCACTTTGAACTTTGGAACAAAGGGTAGACTGTAAAACCAGTTTATAAAAAGTATTATGAGATACCACAACTGGCATTTTTATGACCTTATTAAACTACATCCAAGTGTCATAAATTTTATGTAATGAAAGTCAATAGGATCGCTGACTTGATTTTAATATTAGGAACATGCTTATTAGTTTAAGAATTTTTCTGAATAAAAGGGGTATTTTTGTTGTTTTCTTACCTTAGCAACTGATGTTATGTGGAAGTCATAAATGCCAGATTACATTAATTTTTTTTGGTCACATAATAATATTGTTAGTAAATTACTTGGGAGTAATGAGCAGCTTTTCTCACTAATTAAAGCTAAAGTTGTTAATTTAGACTCAAAATATTTACCATTCTTATGACAAACAGCAGCTGACCAAGTTTAGATATGAAAACTAAACCATAGTTTAGAAAAAAAGATCTGTTTTTCAAGAATGAATACTCAAAATATCTTGTAACATTTTTTCCCCAATGCCCTGTCTCTGCAGTAGGAGAGATGTCTGTTCAAAGTAAACCCATTTTTAGATCTGTTGCTGCTCTAGATGGAGAGCTTATGCCCAAAAGCAGCATTAAAATGTACCGAGATATATCAGAAGCAGAGTGTTCACCACGGGGGGATATTATCTGTGCTCTTCTCTTGAGAACATCAGCTAGCTGAACCAAAGGTCCATCTGAGCCAGCAGTCTGCCTCCTACACTACCCAACAGAAGAGTCTAGGGAAGAAGATAAGAGTCATGAGAGAAGAGCATGCACTTATGGGACTTCCTCTCAGCTCCATCACCCTCCTCCAGTCATTGCAACACTGCAGGGGGAGTTAGGGTGAATGCTCAGTAGTTGCAGAGGCATTTCTGGCAAATGCTTGTCTCCTGTCGTGAGAAAATAAGTGGTGATTGCTATTTGTACATCTATATTCCATCTAGCCGACCTGCCTGGCTTTCTTAAGCATCAGGAACAGCAGGTCTCTCTTCCCTAGAAGTCAGAGATGAGCGTGTGGGGGTGGCCAAGGATCCCCCAACACTTTCTCAAACTGCTCAATGCATGCTCACTGTCTCTTCCAAGAGATCCCAACTACTGACAGCCAGGCAAGGCAGGTCTGCAATCCAGCACCTTGCTGTCCACAGCAGCCAGGACAACACCTACTGCCAATTTAGCCTGCCTCCAAGGGGATGACCAGCAGGAAGGTCAGTGCTTCCATCAGCCAACACTCCTAAAAAAGGCAGCAAGCAGCAGACAGCTGTCAGGATATGGATAAAGCTATGGCTGATGTCCAGGTGTGCTTAGTGGAAATTTTGCTTTTACAGAGATGACAGAAGGATCTCATATTATGTTCCCATAAGAAATTTGTTTGAAAAAAGCGAGAGGGGAAAACCACCACAACACCAAAAATATGTTGTGGCCATTCCTGAGAAGTGTGTCAGAAAGCACCATAAAATTTACCCAGTGTATTTTAAGCATTTGAATTATTGATAATTTAACTGGGCTGGGTTTTTGCTAGTGGAATGGCAACAATTTTTCCTCCTCAATTTTTTCTCTGTTGCAGGGAGAATCGCCATTCTGCACTGGGATCTGAGATTTTTGTGAACACCTAGGGTGCCATTTTCTCTCCCACTTTTTTCTGCAACATCCAGTCTTCTCCATTCTCCACATCCATTTATCAAGGCCCAGAAGAGCACAAGGTGGTCCTGCAAAGACAGCCCCACTGACAGCTCTTCATGGAAGGAGCTTTCTTGGGCCCTTTTGTGACAGCCACTGGCTGAATGCCATGTTGTAGTCCATAAATGGCTGTACATGGAGAACATGGGGTTTATTACCTTGTAGGTTTCCCTAAAATACCCAAAAGAAAGCTAAAGCTTATTCTAAACTTTGGGAGGGAAACAAACCCAAAAACATTGATGTAATCAGTAAGATATTAGAGAATTTCACACAGAGACCTGCTCCAGGATTGCCAGACTGAAGGGGAGAAGAGTGAAGAGAGAAAAGAGAGAAAGGAGAAAGAAGAGAAGCTCCTAAAAAAGCCCAAACAAATCAAACAAACAAACAATAAACACACACACAAAAAAACCCACAAAAATGAACACTACAAAAAAAAAAATATAAAAATAACCAAAAACAGAATAAAAGGTAAAGCTGGAGAAGAAAAAAAAGGAGGCATCAGAATGCCAGAAATAACAGACTTAAAATCTGGACAAGTTAGGAAAATAAGAAAGATTTATTTCTAACCAAAAAGGGATACATAAACATAGACAATTTGTCATGAGTGAAGTAGTCTCAATGCATGAATAGCTACTTGTTTTTACTATGATCACACAATTTGTCCCCACTAAATAGTCTGCCTGGCAAAAGACTGTACCTTCATCAGCACATCTCCTAAATGCCTGAGAAAGAAAATGAGTGAACTCTGGAGAAGCAGAGCAACAGGAGGAGCACCTGTTAAAATAAATAGCAATTTGTTACAGATACCATGAAACTGCAGCTGTGCATAGGAATTCCCTGCACCAAAGGAATCTTTAGAAGGAATCTTTAGAAGGACTGGATACCTGCTGCATGAATGTCAGGAAAGCTGTAGTTCATTTTGTCTTTTAAACTGTGTGTGGGATGTACCAGCCTTAAGGAAAAGATCATTTGCTCAAATGGGAATGGAGGGAAAACCTCTGCAGGAGGTTTTAAGGAGCCTATCTGCTTGGGCCATAGGGAGAAGCTGGTAAAGCTAAGAAGATAAGGTAAAAAAGGTGGTAGTATAACAGAATCAGGGGATTCCCAGTGAGATGTATCCCCACTGTTATGTAACAGATTCTTAGTTGCTACTGGCATGCACTGTTTTGAGTTTAATTGATAGAAAATTACAGAGGACAATTCTTTCCTTATTTTAATTAATTGTCCTAAGAAGAAATAAAAACCCTCTCCTCCTAGACTATCTTTCTCTGCTGACTGTGTGCTTGAAACTGGGTTGGTGGATTTCTGATTCCCATGCTGAGTGTCTACTGAATCACAGAATCACAAAATAGTCTGAGCTGAAAGGGTTCCAGAAGGATCATCAAGTTCAGCTGTTAAAGCACACTTTGTGGCAGAAGATAACCATGGCAATACACTGCCAGTTTTGTAGAACAGAAACCTGAGAAGCAAGAAAGAATTTTCATTTCTATTAATAGGAATTAATAGAAATGGAAATTACCCTCTGTTTCACATCAGTTCATAAAGAGCAATGAGGCAAGAAAAATGTTACAGAGTAAAACAAAATATTGGTTTTCAAACTGAAAATTTCTAAAGAAATTAAGGTTACTCAGAGAATAATAGAATATGTGGTTTTGGAGATGCCTGCTAACTATGGGAATTAGTTGTCCTGTGTGTATCCTGTGCATGTAGCCCAGGATTATCCCTAAATTCACCTGCTAATCAAAGCCCTAACATGTTCCAGAGCCTTTAAATCTCAAGCTCTATTTCTTCACTGACAAATCATAGATCAGAGATGTGTTAAAGAAAGAGCTGTAAACTCTAGATAAACTCTACTACTCTAGATAGTAGTCAAGAAAATCAGTAATATCATTAAAAGTAAGCTTATATACCAACCATGAGAACTGCTGGGGTAGCCTGTCACTCTGAAGGGCACACGGAGGGTGATGGGGTGAGGGGTGTGCAGTGTAGTGTAGCAGGGGCTAATTTGTGTTTCAGATCACTCTTCATCCCAAGTATGCTTCTTGGCTCCATCCAGGGTACTTCTGAGTTCCTTGGAACTCACAAAGTGAGTTATGCTGTCAGCCAGGATTATCCTGAGCAGGGAGAGCAGAGAGATGCCTGTGCTTTTCTTCCATACCAGCAGTGTGCCAGGGCTTCCCATGGCTGCCTCCCCTCCAAGGGCATCCCTGCCTGCAGAGAGGGGATTGAAAAATAAAGATGATTGGAAGGGTATATATATCACATCACTACGATATTCCTCATTACTAAATTACTACCATTATTATACAGTGCATTGTTATACTATTGCTTTCTCTTATAGAGACTGATAATTGTATCATACAATTTTATTTTGATATTACCAGTTTTCTTGAAAAATAGTACTTTTTTCTAATGCTTGTAGCATGTAGCATTAGAAAAAGCACATTAAAACAAAATCGGTAGAACAAACACAATTGTTTTTCTTGACAACGGCTCTCTGCGGGAGCATAGGTGGTCTAATTTGAAAATGAAAAAGGAGGATTTTGTACTCTTTCTTAGTGCACAAATTTTCTATTGGTGTTGTATCTTTTATGTTCAATCACCAGCCTAGAAATACAATTAATATTTTCCAAGTTATATAACACTAATAAGATTAGTAATACCAAACTTATTAATGAAAACATCGCTTGTATTTGGAGGTGAATATTTGTATACTTGATCACACAATTAATGACAGACATAGGGGTTTCACTTGGAGCTTTGCATTCTGAGACAGGAGTAGCAACAAGCAGCAATGCCTCTAATGTAGTACATCATCTCTTTCCTTTTGTAAAACATACATGCCCTTTGCTGTCATGGTAACCCTTGATGTAGAAAGGAGATGCAAGGACTGTCTATGGATCTTTAGTAAACTCAATTCACGTGTCTTTTTTCCCAGTGGATCAGTAAAACTGAATTTTTATGCTTCTTTTGAAATATTTGAGTTGGAGGGTTTCCATCTTTCTTTATGAATGTGTAGATATGTCTGATGGTCAGGGTTGTATAGTGCATCCATCTGTAGCTCCAGGTGTCTAAAGCTGGTCTCTAGGCACTGATAACATAAGGTGCGGTCTACAGAGGGGGTATTTTATTAGTTACATCTTTAGCTACTTGAGGAAGGAAAGCATATTATTTAAGACACTTTGAAGCCTTAAAAACATGTGAAATATGTTTAAGGCATCAAAGAAAATGAAATAGAGGAAAACAGCATGAAACTTGAAGTTCTGAATAAAGCAGGACTACTAAAAACTTCAGAGATATTAAAAGAGAAGAAAAGGAGAGAATGAAGAAACACACCTACCATAAGAAGTGCTAGTGCTTTCTGAACTGCATGGTGTAAAACCCACTGAAGAAGCTGGACAGAAAGAGAAAGAGGAAATGCACAAAATCAATGACTGTGTAAACATCTGTCTCTCCTGCAAGCAATTCTTTTCTTACACTTATTAAAGGATGGTGCAACTCCATCCTGCGATCAAGGCCCAGATACAGAAATGTACATGACATGGAGTTGCTGTTTGCAAGAGGTGTGCTCTGATATATCACACATTCATACACAGCTGACAGTGTGTTCTGCCCTTAGGACTTAATCCTATAGCCCATGACATTGACAGAAATGTTAGCATTACCATTATTTGGCTCTGAGATGGAAGGACTTGACTTAGATTTGCCACTGAGGCAAGGTGAGTTTACCCATCTCTGACCAGCCTCCTGCCTCTGCCAGTGTGCTGTGGGAGAGAGAAAAAGCTGTGTCCATATGGCTCTGAGCTGCAGCACCTCTTACAAAGCACCTCTTCTTGCAAGCCAGGTCAGTCCTGTGCAGCAGTGCAAACCCAGGACAGACTGGTCCAACAGCTGAGCCTTCCTTTAGACTCCCTTCTAACTCAGGCCATGGCTTACCTGCAGGAGTTGGTGTCTGGGGGGCTCATCACCTGCCCAGCATGACCCCAGCTAAGGTCAGGGATGGTAAGGAACAGAAAATAGAGCTCTGCAGATAGGAGCACATCTGCTGAAGGTATCTATAGACAGGAAAGGTGTGTGACAGCAAATACCCATGCACAGGCATTTCTCACAGTAAGCTAAACATCTTATTCCAGATTTGATGGGCAACCATCAGAAGCACAATTTTAGGGTCACAAAATCTGCAGTTACCTATCAAATAGTTGTTGACTTTATATGCAACTCTATACTTTGGTGCCAAAGAAAAGGTCTTGTCAGAGATCTGGAAGTTGTCTCAGTTCTTTCTGGCCGTGTTTTATTGTGGTGACTTTCCTACTACACATCTTCAGGGGGAAGAGCTCCAGTCTTGTCTTCTGAAAGTGCTCCTTTGAAATGCCAAAAATACAAAAGGGAAAAGTTGCTCAGGCTAGGGATAGTTCTGCAAAGCAGCTACAGGTCAGTGCAGAAATTAATATCCAGTGTCAGCTTAACTCTACCTTCAAAGAAAGATTGGGATGAAGAACACTGACTTTTGACTACACCTGCACAGAAAGGGCTCCCAGAAAAAGCTCCAATGGTAGTGGCACACTCCCAACATCTGCTCCTTCCATTGAACTTAGCTGTAAATTGAAATTCCATTGCAATGTTTTTAGAATCAGTTGAAGTAAGGAGACTGTCAGAAATCCTCTTTAAACTCACCCTTATCCAAACAGGAAGCTGACCCCTAACCCCCGGACGTAACAGTACACCAGTGGAAATTTCATTATCCCCGTTTCGGCTGTACTAAGTGAAAATTAATTGTGTAATTATCTGGATGAGCGCATGTGTAAAATTTTACAATGTGCCAGTTAGATTAAGTAACGTGTTAGTGGCATGGTTTAGTGCAGAGTCAAGGCTGTCTTATAAAAACAGCATAAGAAGTCCAACAAGACTTGAAGGAAAAGAGCATATGTCTGAACAAACATTAACATAAGAAAGTAATGTAATATTTAATACCATAATCTGAGTAAGATCTTAGCCTCCTCTGATGGAGATTTATCTGGCAAAGAAGAGATCTTTTGTCTATCACTTTAAACTCACTTGATTTAATGGTCAAAATAGATTAAGTGATTACAATATTAAGCTTTTGTCTATATTGTACCGTATCTACTTTATGACTCTTTCATGGGTACATTGAAATGTTTCTCCTTTTCTCACTGTTTAAGTAAGAGAAAAAAACCCTAAAACATAGAAGCAAGCAAGAAATGCAGCATGCTGAACCCAATTCCTTCATAAAGAATTCAGGGACAGGTTTTTCATGGCTCATGGAAATTCTAACACAACTATTTAGAAGAAACCATTTCCATTTCAAAGCCATAGACTTGTTTGGATAACGAGATCACTGGGCAAAAGATGCTGCCTGGAAGAAGTCTAGTCCTTTGAGAAGTAATATTATCTTTAAACAGTCTGGTAAGTGATATATTAGGTTCTATCAGTCTTACTGCCAAAGATTTTTGTGTAGAGTTCCTTTAGCAATATCAAATAAATACACCAGTAACATATCTTAAAAACAGAGGAATGAAAGTAACCTATAATGGGATTTCAGTGAAATCAATAGAACAGAATATGTGCAGGAAGGCTTGGTGTTACTGCGAGAAGTCCCACAGCAGCACTCTGCTACTAAATCTGGATGGAGACAGGAGATGATCCAGACATTTCTGTACACAAATGAGGGGTGCACAGAGGAACCAGATCTGTAAGAGTTAGTTCCTGTCATGGATTTTAGGTATGGTGGGATCGTGCTCTTTTAAGGGCAAAGCTCAGGATTTTCATTTCTTGTGCAACTTAGTCTCTGAAAGGCTTGTGAAAACACAGATGGAAATTTTAGTTTTACAGTTCAGTTTTTATCTGTAATTAATCCAGCAGACATTTTGAGAAAAAGGGCTACACAAAACGTATAAAAATGATAAAATCTAAACAAAATCATAAACAAACAGGAAAGAATGTTTGTGACTCACAAATACGCCTTTGTGTTTCATTCTTACAACCTAAGATTTTTGTCTCACGTGTCTTTTCAAAAGTCCAGATGTTGACTCAGTATATTATTGTATTAACAAATACGGATGCTTGAAATGGGACATTTGAAATGGGATGTTTGAAAATTATGTTGTAGAACAACACCTAGAGAGACAGGTCTGTGTCCTGGATGTTTCGGCTGCCTCACTACACTGTTGCAAAAGGGATGTGGGAAGAGCTCTGGCATGTTGCTGGGAACAGAATGTTTCTCTTACAAGCTCACTATTCATCATTTGTTCTGGTCTGGGCTGTGACACAAGGTAGGTGACCACACAGGAGCACAGTGTAGCTGCAGGAGAATGTTTAAGTCAATAAAAAAGTGTGTGTTTTTGTAAAAGAAACCAACCTGCAAGCCTTTTTGGCTGTATCAAGTTGAAATCCTCTGTCTACAGCATATGAGCAGGGCTGTTAGAAATGCTCCTGACTGAGCTAATTCCAGACCTGATGGGGCCAAGGGCAAATAGATTTAACTTGGAAGAGAATTAAAGAGAGTTGTGACTACTTCTGCTAATCTCACCCCGAGTACTTCTGTGCATTTCTCAGTTGATGGGAACAGACACAGAGCAGGCTCCTGCTTCTCAGTGCTCACAAAACTGAGTTCAAGCACATCCAAGGATGTCCAGGGCTGGGTTGACATCAAGACATCAAAAGGCAAAGCTGAGGCCTACAGTCAGGGGCTGCTGAAGTTCTTGGTCAAAAACTTGCCCCTCACCACAAGCCATCAGTCTCTCCCCCAGCCCCACGAACAGAAACCACCCACCTTGTTTTGCCAGGCTCTCACACTCCAGGCAGACAGGCAGAGTCCCCACACACCTCTTGCTGCCAGCTGGGAGGCATTTACCCCCAAAAGTACAGGAGATTGTACATCTATGAATACTTCTGTAAGGAGCTGGTGTTTAGGAGAAGGGCACAGAAAGATCCAGGAGCTTTCTGACTTTAGCCTGACGAGTAAGAATACAATTTGTCAAGATAAATACAGTTTTGCTGAGATTAAGCAGCTATGGATCACGTGTGTGGATCATCTCCATGCCAATTGTACCTAGTTTAACTGAATAAGAGGATAAAGCTTTTGGAAAGATTTGCCCTTGACATTCATATTGGGTTAAAATGTGGGATATAGATAGATTCGCTTTGATGTTTGGGGTTTTTTTGGTTGGTGTTTTTTGGTTTGTTGGGTTTTTTGTTGGTTTGTTTTTCTGGTTTTTTTCACTAAAGAACACGTGGTTCTTTCTCACATGTTCATTATACATTATATCACCCCCTGATAGCTATCAGCTTGCTACAGCATAACTTTTTCACCAGCATCAAACCTTTCACATGACACTACCAAACAAATGGTCTCCTGTTGTTTTTTTGGCAGTTTATTAATGATAGTTATATTTTCTGCACTTTATGGGTTATTGACTCCTTTGTTTTCTACAAAGACAGGAAATATACACTGAAAAAAAAATCAATGAAGTGTGAAAAGCATTATCTACACACCACACAGAAAAAGAAGCCTATAAAAAAGGCCAGGAACAGGAAGCAACAGAGGGCAAGATATTCCTCTGTGGAAAAAAAAAAAGTAAAATAATACTGTCACTAAGTTAAAAATAAACTACAGAATATCAGATCTTAGAAAACATAACATATTTTCCTGAAGAACAGAAATCTAAGACAGCAAAGGGAATTCTTTTTTTTACTGTTCCACTTTTATCCTAGAGATCTGAGGAAGTCAAATGAAAATTTCCTGGCATCCTGGGGCAATAAAATAATCTCAGTCTCCTTGTGAAACCACATTAGTGTGGAGATCGAACAGAAGTTCTTTGAGAACTGTAAGTGCTATGTAAGCATCATTTTTCCCAGGAAACTAAGGCTTTGTTTATTTACACTGAGCTATGCCACTAATGAAATAAGAAATAAACTGCTAGGACAGTCACAGACCTGAACACCTATCACGTAGGAACACACCAGCACCCAGATCTGTGACAGAGTTGATCGTGCCTGTAGAAAGCATCAGGATTTCTGAAGACAGTGACTCGGCCCATCACAGAGTCGTCTCTGCATCCAGCAACCCTGTGCTGAGGAACCAGGAGGGATTTCAGCCAGTGCACAGCATACTCCACTGAATCAGGGCCTCGTGGCTTGCCACTAGCAGGTTTTTTGCTGCTCAGAAGTAAGCCAAAGTAGGCCAAAATCAGAAAGTAGTCTGGTATAGATCTGGCTCATCTCCATTGATAACACAATTGACACACGTGATTGTTTGTTTATGCACTCTGCTGCATATCTGCAGGCAGAGCTTCTGGTAAATGTGGCTTCTGGTTTAGGGCTTTCATTCCCCAGGACAGAATGGTCAGGGTTAGAGGCGACCTTAAAGATCTTCTAGTTCCAGCCCCTTTGCAGGGGGCAGGGACACCTTTCACTAAATCAGGTTGCTCAGGGCTCCATCCAGCCTGGCCATGAACAGAAATAAAACATCCACAACTTCTCTGGGCAATTGTTCCAGTGCCTCACCACCCTCCAGATATCAGATCTGCCAAGGAAAGGAGGTTTCACCAGAGTTCTCTAGGACCACCTTGTTGCTGATCCATGAGCAAGACAGCAAATGCTATCAAGGCACCCCTACAGAAAAGCAAAAGCCCTGTCAGCTCCTCTCCTTTTCTCTCCTGCAGCCATCAGGAAACGTACTACTTTAAAATGGCAGTCACTCTGTTGGTGGCAAGAGCATTAAGACTTCTTGAGTTTCAACTCCTTTAGTTTTAAATCGAGTTGTGGCAAGAGCACTTCAAAATTTCTCATGTTTTTCATATGTGAGACAGTTTTTCCTGACTCCTCATGTAGCAGCCATCACAGACATCAGAGCCACAAGGGCAACTGGAGCCTACAGCTCCCACAGACATTGCTGGCTAATTCATGTGAGGTGCTCCTCTACTCCCCTGTGCCTTTTAAATATATTACAATTAATAACACTAGATTTGCACATGAGCAAAGAAAGCCACTAAAATGTTTCTCTAACCAATATACTTGCTGCTACTGAAGCACAAGGACATATGTGGAAATGCATTCTAAAGGAAAAAAAATGGGTTTATGTAATTCAAACATGTTCTAATTTGCCATGAAAACTTATATCCAGGCACTTGTAAGTTAAGAATGAATAAACATTGTGTGACAACCCTCACTCATCTCAGCAATACACATAACATCAAAAGCATGCAAACAGCATGCAATGCTGACTGAAAGCGCTGCACAAAGGGGTCCTGCATGTAAAACAACCACCAGCCTTCAGAACTTTGTATCTCACAACTGTCCCAGCCATCATGTCTCCCAAATTTTTCATTTTTTCTTATGTGCTTCATTCTTCTTATATAGTTTCTCCCACAGTAAAAACAACTGAGGACACTGACCAATTTGGAAGGCAGCAGGTGGTATATGAGAAGACTTGGAAAGAAATATAACTGCTTTTATACAATCCTAAGAGAAACAGCATCAAGGAATCCTTAAGAGACATTCTGCTCACAGGAAAGCAGAATTTAATAAAACAGAGGAGTCAGACTCCTCTTTCTGGTGCAATAGCATGCTCCAGAGAGGTTACTATGCTCTTTTTACATCTTCAACATTTATTCCCATAAGGGGATGGCAAAAAATGTTTCTACAGTTTGACTTCTGATCAAAGGCTGCACATCTGCAATATTCAGTCATGTTTTGTGAAGGTTGCCTGCCCCTGCTGATTCCTTTCCTTCTCTGCTATTTCTTCCCATTCCCCCTCTTTCAGGGAAAGCAGCCAGCACCCATGCCAAATTCAGCAGCAGAAACATGCCTGGTCACTTCCTACAGAGGCCCTTCCTCTTTGCCCTCACCCACCTTTCTTCTGCTGACACCTCTTTACTTCACCAGCCTGAGCAGAGGACATCTGGTTCGCTGAGCATACCATCCCTTTGATTATCTCAGAAATAATTCTGTGTCTTCCTTCAGCTGATCTTGCATCTGATAGAAGCAACTTGTTTTTTCTAATTCTTAAATACAGGCTTCTTTATTTCACAATGAATTTTTTGAACCCTCTATGGTCAGACTTGATGGCAAGTGATGATCTATTCACATGTACTATAAATTTTCTGTCCATTTACTATAGATGTCAAGACTGGTACAGGAAACTGTTAAAAGCAATTGCAAGACTTATTACTTGCTATATCACTAGAGAAATTTCAAAAGCTAACTTAAAGTGTCTTTATCTGCTTGCTGAATTGCACAAGTCTTCATTTTCTATGTGGTTACATTCAACCCAGAGAGTGACTAGTTTGCAAATGTAGTTTAACATCATTTTTCTCCCAGACACCTTAGGTACCAGAGAATCAGATCCAGCAAGGGACTGCAAAGCCCAGCTCTGGGAAAAGATTTCAGAGAGCAAAGACAGGAAAATAGGTTTCATAAATGTGAAGAGCTGCAGACATCCACAACATGTTGAGGGCCCTGAAACAGATTGTGTCTGAAATCTTCTCTATATCTTGTCTGAGCATGCCTGAGATTCAAGGTTTAGAAGTTTTGGCTAGATTTAGGAATGTAGGTCAGTCCTCTAATGGTCTTTTTGACCTGTTCTCCAAATAGCACGATCTTGCTTCACATGCTCTCATGGTAAGGGCCCTCTCCCAGGAGGGAAAGGCTGGGGCTCAGGCCCTTCCTCTGCCAGACACACTCAAACACAACTCTCTTGCTTTCCAGAAACTGTGCAATTATAGTGGCTCAAAAAGAGCTCATTAGGCGTCAGCCCTCAGACATAGGCTTGCTGCCCTGAGGTCAAGCACAGCTTACCCAGAGCATTTTGCTGAAGGGGGATGAGTTTTAACACTTGTTAAATGCCCTGCTAAACTGGGTTCATAAAGAAAAGAGACCAACAACCACCTCATGGCTCTGTAAGAATCATTACATCTGAGGTGTCAGGACTGTGTGACTGTAGAGCCAAAATATATTTCCATGGTAAGAAGAAGAAAGATCCAAACTAATTATGAAACATAATATACCAATAATATTTGGATAAGTTCAATCAAAAATACTGCTCTGTCCTTACGTTAGGCTGATTGGAGCCTGTGATTCCTGCCACGAAGAGAGGGCTTATTTCTGTAAACTTTTAGCCAAAATCAGAAACCTCCCTGAGAAAAAGGGTGCAGGCCAAGAGTCAGGGGGAAGTTGTGGGCTGGCTAAAGCCCTATCACACTAATAAGGCAAAGCATGTTTTTCTTTAGTTTCAGTTTAACTTCAGAGTTACAGCAGTTTACTGTTCTGCGGTACAATATTTTCCCCCTTAGTCTCACAGTCAGATTAATTTCTGAACAGCAGTGCAATGAAACTTTTGATTTAAGAGATTTGCTGAGGAAATCTAGATTGAAACTCAAGGTTTAGCCAGTACATAAATCAAAGGTGGGATCACTTCAAAGATTCCTTCATCTACTTGGCACAGACTTAGTTCATTTAAAACCTCCTTTCTCATAATTGTGCCCTTATTAAGACTTGAACATTTATAAAATGAGGAATGAAGTCTTATAGAGTTTTCTGTAATCACTTCCCCTGAAAATAAAAGTCTACAGAGAAGCGGTGAACGTGGGAGAGAACAGGTCATCTCCTGGCTATCATGGCTACTGATTTTATGGGGTCCTGTCGTAGAAGTAAAGCTCTGCAGTAAAGTTGCTTCCTGGCTCTGCCATAGATTTCCTGTGTGAGACCAATTCAGTTAATCTCTTAGGGCAAAAGTCATCCCATCACAATTCAGAGACTTAGCTGAAAAGCTGAGATTAGGACCTCATTTACCCTATGGTGTCTTTTTCACTTAAGCAAATGTAGCAAACCCTACCTGGTTTAGTCATCAATAGAGGAATCTATTAAATTACATACTTTAAAGAAGTGCCCTTAGTTTTTAACATTTATGATGTTTAAGCATTTACAGTGCCTATTTCTGAACCAGAATATTCCCTTCTTCCCATGCTCCACCTTTCTTTCCAATTAATATTTAATCCTTCTGAGAAACCCATCTGTACTGGGTTTTACGCACTTTTAGCGTGCCCTCCACATAGGACTCAACATATCTGCACAAACTAAATTGAAAACCCCTTGGAGCAGTTTCCAACTGCTGTAAGGAAGGAGACAGTAGAAGGAAAGTGTCAGATATGACAAGTATCTTGCGGTTATGCCTGAGTGCTTGCACGTATTTAATTGGAAGAACTAGAGAGTGTCAAAGGCCAAAGACCTTAAATAACATTCATGTGTTTCCTTAGCCTGGTGAGAGCCTTTCCATCCCTGTAGGTGGTAACTAGCATGTCTGTGGCCAGCAGCAGGGCTGTGCTGCTGCTTGACTTCACATGGCTTCTCCAGCTTGGCTTAGCATCCTCAGTCAGGCACTCAAGGCAGCTGTGGCATCTGGCCTAGGAGAAAGAAGGCAACAAGGACAAGAAAGAGCAGAAAACATTGTCCAAAAGAGAAAGGTGAAACAAGGAAAAAGAGGTTACTTGACAACTAACCAGAGAAACATTTACAATTAATTTCATGATGCCGGCATGCCAGCTTTGTAACACACTTATGTGATGAACCAGAATTAAAATTCAGGCAGACTGAAATATATAAAGTAAGATGTAAATAAACCTTGACACTAACTTACAGTCACAAAAATAATTTTCTGTGATTTGGCCAAGACTTTAGGTAGAATAGCGCAGGATCAGCAGCTGGTAACTTGTGGCTAGTAACAGATGCAACCTGGGGTTTGCTGACTGGGGGATGGTCCTCACTTAAGCCAGAATTCTGCTCACAGAGTTCAAATTATTTCAGTTCAATATAAATTCCAACACGTATTTGGCCAACTCAAGGGAAATTTTTAGTGAATGACCAGAAAATCCTAGGGACTCCCAAGCCTTAATTCCAGGGGTACTGAAACAAAAAAAGGGAAAAAAAGACAGAAAAAATGATGACATTACATATGTAAACAATATGTGCAGAAAAGAGTCTTTAAATAAATGGATTTTGATAAATATTTGACTGAATGAAGTGCTATAAACTGTATGAAAGCTGTATAAATAAGTTGAGATGAAAGTCCTTTGCAATGCAATGAATCATTTAAAAAAAGGTTTTGATATACAGAAGCAATGTATGCTCACATCATTAATTTTTCATACCTAACACAAACAAAGCACACACCATTGCAAATACAGTGAGATCTATCTAAGGGCTCGGTAATTTAAAGTTTTGACATAGTGTCTCTATCCATCCCTAGTTGGGTTCAAAATTACAGGGCCATAGCAGTTCACCGTGCTGTTATTTCTTGTTATGTCATGCTTTGGGTGGCTGCTGTGATTTACTGACTCCTACAGATTTTATGCTCCTCATCCTCACCAGCTCACAGGACATCACTGACCTGACTGCAAGCAACAGGGTAGTAGGGAAACCCTGCAGATCCTGTTACAGACTTGCTATAGCCAATTCCTATAAACTGGAAGATGAGAACAGCCTTAGCCCCTTCACAGATGATGGATGCAGATTAGCAGATCTAAACAATTAGTTAGGGTGAGAGAATGAGCCCTTAGACAATTAGAGCAGTTAAGCATCCTGCTGACAGCTGTGGTGACAGCAGACAGTAAAACTACCCTTGATGAAATGAGAAAACTCTCTGCCTTTTTGATTTACAGGCAAGTTTACTTATAGGCTTTAAGGTGTTTAACTACAGTGGTCACACGGCAGGCACTAATACCCTTCTGTGTGCAGCCAGCAATGCTGGACGGTGAGGCAAGCTGACACAGCTCAGCTCTGGCAGTGTCTGTCAGCCACGCTTGTCTGAGAGATGAAGGCAAACCTGTCAGGCAAAGGAGGCAAACTGACTGCCTGTTGTTAGCAGTGCAAGGAAAAAGAAGAGGTTTATTGCTTTTAGGTATGTGAGGATCAGAGATGTTTTGTGCTCCCTCTCATCCATATTTTTATATTAAAACTTGCTGCTTGCAAAGTTGCACAACAGCTGTTTAGTGAATGTGAGTTTCGTATTCATTAAGAACAAATGATCCCTTGTTTTTAACCCTTTGATTTGGGAAGTTTGTGTATCCAGGTGTGCACTGTTCCCTTTCCACTCCCATTGTGGTACCATTACCCAGGGGAGACATTTTAAATATTTGTGGTCAGTTTCATGGAATTTGCTTTAAATGCCAGCAAAAATTAATTCGAACAAATTCTAATGGCTGTTGTGTATGGGTTTTGTCTCAGAGTTGTTTTCTGGACTGGGGGAGGGAGGGGATGTTTTAAATGACCATGCCAAGCTGAGAGGCACATGTGAGTTTTCTTTGATCCAGGAGAGGATGCATTGCTAAATGCCTCAGAGTCTTCAGACAACACTTGTCCATGAGATCAAGGAGAAAATTGTATGTCACGATACATTTTTTCTCACTTAGATGTTATAATTACCAGGTATTAAAAACTATATTTAAAGATACTGTTTGCTTCACAAAGCATCTGGGAAAACAGGTAATCACTGCCAATTGTTAAGGTGTAATAACAGCACCTTGGTGTTAAAAGAATCAATGTAAATTCTTAGATCAGGTGGACAGAACAATCGATAGTATATCTTTTAATTCAATTAGCGCTCTAAATATTGTCCTAATGGGTTAGTACAGCATAGTATCATTCATTTCAGCAACACTAGCTAGCAACAATAGGACTTATCAATTAAGAGATCTGCAATATTCACCTGGTTTCAGGTTTTGTTGTAAATGTGAGCCTCAGCTGGTGTTTGATGATGTTCACTGAGACATGAAGCAGAGCTCTATTTCGTGCATGTCATGCCTGGTTGATGGTTTCAAGTAAACATTTGATTGTGTTTCACTTTGGCTCCACTTACCTGTGACACTATTAAAGGAAGAGCACTGGGTGCAGACCTACACTAGAGAAACCTGGTCCACTTCCATTGCTAGGATATCCTTGGGAAGTTCTGCAGGAGTTCTTGCTCTATTTAATTAACTGTCAGTAAACCAATATTTTTTCAAATGCCTCAGGATTTAATTTCAGTAGGTCTTCCCCGGCTTTAATGATAGCCACCATTGAGCTAGACTCTGAATTTAGAGGTTTAATTGTGTAAGATTTTCAGCATTCAGACCAGAAATAGAATCTATTTATCTTTTTATTGGTAATGTCTTTTTCTTAGGCAAGCCACCTGAATAATAGATATGTTTGCATGGGGGAAAGCCTGTCTATACAATGTGGGCTTGTTTTTGTTTTTCCCTGAAAGATGTAAACAAGTTTCATTACATGGGTCTATACCAAACAACTGTGGACATAAGCAAAGATGGAGGAAAAATTGTTTTCACTTTTACATGGAAGTTATTGAGAATGGTTATAAGCGAGAGACTATCAACAAAGCAATACTGTTGTGACATGCAGAAGGTAATAAGTAATTAGGTTAACTATTCACTCACATTATGTTAGTGGCCCTTTAGTGATGAGCAAATATTAAAGAAGAGCACAATATTCATCTGAACATAGCAGGTCTGCAAATACTTCAGAGACTCCAGTGTGACTTACCTTTGGGATCTTTCTCCAGCTAAAGCATTGCAGTGTTTGTCTTGGTCTTCTTCCTATTTCTGTGTCTGCAGAGGGTACAATTAGCAACTTAGCCCTCATTGCTGGCACTTTACTGTGTTCATCTCTTTCCATGATGGTCTTTGTAGACAGACAAGCTCTTCCACTCAGCAGGACAGTCTCTCACAGTATGGAAAGGACTGTCACCTGCAAGGAATACTCCAAAGGCAAGTCCAGAGATGAGCTTTTTTGGCCAGTTGATTAATAATCAGATAAGAAGACAACTCACCTCCTTTTCATCTCAAAAGTGAGGATTAATTCCAGATTTGTATTTCAGATGAGGGTTTTAATTTAGTCCAGGAAACAAAGGAGAAAACAGATGTTCCCACATAAAATCAGCATTTTTATTACAGTATAAAGCGTAAATATGTGTGCCTCATAACTACCTAGGAGAATCACAATAATAATTATCCAGTAAAGGTTAGATTTTCATTTGAAGAAGCTTGAATTGCTTTACAAAAATAACTTTGCTGAGTATTTTAGAGGACAAAACTCAGAGGCTTTGACTTTCTCATCATTAAGAAAGGTTGGGATAAAATGTAGGTATCCTGATCTGTAGAATACCCTGTTCTCTACTGCATATGAAAGTTATGACAGAGTTGAACAACTGTCCCAGCTATTCTGTCCTGGACTGCAGATGACCCTATGTATGACACACAAAGATATAAAGCAAGGGGTGTCACATGGAAAGCAAAAAGCTAGCATCATCTAATTTATTTTTTTTTTAGTTGTGTTTTAGGGGCTTTGTGTTTGTTCTGTTTGTTTTCAAAGAAAAAAGATATGGCCCAGTACAAACAGGTCTCACTTTGCATGCAGCCACATGTGCCCAGGTAGGACAGATTAAGGAGGAACTCGTGAGGACTTATCATAAACCCCTTCAGGAAATTTTGATCATCCATCTGGAGAGTGAGGGAGAAAGCAGAACAGTGCAAGACAACTTGAGTTCAACCCTGCTCATGTGTTTCTGCTGTTGTTGTTCACCCTGCAAGGAAAGTCATTCAGTTTGGTGCCTTGAAGTCAGCTGGCACAAAGGTTTTTGAATAGCTCAGCAAGATGTAGTGCAAGAAGATGGACAGTACCTGAAATACAACTCTTCCATGGGGTGCTGTGGGTCCGGGCAGTGGGATCAACAGGAGATTTGACGGTTCATAATGGTCACTGCTAGTACTGTTTTTCCTTGTGCCTTCTCATGGATGTGTTTACTCCTAAATGTGTCTCTCCTTCTGTCTGAATACTTCAGCTGATACCAAGTCATGGGCCTACTTCCCATCTGATGGCCCCAGAGGACTGTCTTTCCCTGTCTAACTATCAAGGTCAGTAGGGACATCTTCCTTCCCACCTTCTTTCTTTGTCACCCCTTTAATTCTGAGACTGCGTAGGCTGCTAGGAGAAGAACAGGACCAGGTTGTCTTCTGACAAGGTGCTGCCCAGCCTTAAACCAAGCCCAAATGCAATTGTTTTCTTTCTTCTCATATGTCATCATTGTGATTCTGGACTCCAGTGTTGTGGAAAGCTCTTTGCTTTATTGTCCTTTTTAATTATGAAATCCTTTCCTCAGTAATTCACTGTGACTCGGTAACTGACTCCACATGGCTAAGACGTGACTGTCCTGATTGAATTACTGGAAGAAGAGAGCTGGCTGAGCCACATGCATGTGAGCTATGGTGCAGCACGAGCTCCCTTCGGCGGGCGCCTCGCACTCACCCAGGTGGGAACTGGAGCTCCTTCCACCTCCTCAGTCCCTTCCTGCCAGGAACAGCCAGTTCCCCTGCTGTGACCACCCCAAGGATGGTCCCCTCTGTGACCCCTTCCCCTCCAAACCTGTGGTGGTATCTGCTCCTGGCTCTGGCACACCCGGGAGGCGTTGTGGGCATGCGCTGAGCCAAAAGCAGCATTAACACTGTGCAGACACGACAGCAACCCCCTGTGATTTGGGCCCACCATGGCTCTGGACATGCACACACCCACTTTGGGTCGTGGTAGCAACAAATAAGTAACAATGAAGGTAACAAATGAAGGTGCAGCACAAGGCGCGCAAGGGCCACCCTGGCACCAAGGATGGGCTGGGAGTCAGTGGTGATAGTTCCGCCACAGATCCACGTCCAGCTTCCTGGCTTCAAAGGGAAAAGCGGGTGATGTGCCTAGCAGGGATTCCAAAGCTGTGGGTGGTTTCCTTTAATTTAGGAAAGCATCTGATACAGTGTGTCACGACACATCACATTTATTTAATTCTTTCTTCGTTTGGATGTGATTACTGTCACGTGGAATGGAAACTGAGTGATGCACCATGAGCAAAAATATATCGGAAGATGGTTTAAATCAGCTCATGCTGAATGAGGGCAAGGAGAAGAAATGTTCAGCATAGATCCAAGCAAATTATGATTATTTAATTTTATTCTTAAAGAGTTTAAAGGAGGAGGTCAAATTAAGCGGGCCATTGACATAGTACACTGGTAGTAGTAATTGCCTTCTTTAATTTACCTCAGGGAACGCTGGTGACACCCCAAGGAATTACTTATTTAATAGGATTTATTATAAGAACACAGAAATGGAATCCTAATAATTAAACATGTACGTGATTTAGTTAAGGAGCACATAACATAAGTCCTAGCAGTCTAAGGATCCAACAATGCTAGATGAAGTGGGAAGTTTTATAGGAGAAGAGCATGGGCACAAGACATGCACCATTACAGAAAAGCTGAACAGATGGAAAGATGAACAGGAACAGTGACTTTGCCTGATGAAGACTGAAAAAGGAAAAAGAGAAAATTGAATAGCCAGAGACAACAATATGGCGGACGTGATATGCATGGACATCCCAAAATGAGCATTCCAAGAGCAAATTCAATTAAAAACACTTACTCTCTCTCTCTACATGTTTGAGATCTAAAGCGGGATGGAATACATTTTTTCATGATGTTTAGAAATTGAAGAAAGATTGTCTGTTGTTGTTGTTTTTGAATTCCACAAATTATTTTCCCAGGGAACCTAAGACAAAGACAAAGGGAGCAGTCACAAAAGTCTCATGCAGCACAGGCACAGAACACAGCACACAAACCTCCACTCCAAAGGCTGCGAGCTTGCTTGTAGTTTGGGACTGGCCTGGCATATTTGGGGGGCAGGGGGATAAAAACCAAACCACATGCAAGCAGAAAAATGAAAAAGGCAGGGTGTGGTGGGGAGGGAGAGAGGGAACAGCTCATGAACATGCCCAAAGATTTCAGTCAACGTTCAAACAAACCACAGTGGAAAATGAAGGTGCTGTGTCACTTATCTTCCAAAACTATTTCAGCACATTCTCTTGAGCTTTCACCTTCTGCTATTATGTTGATCTCACCTCTCACTTTTTGTCTTAGCATGCTTTCAAAAAGAATCATCAGTATTGACAGAGATGGAGCATACGGCTCAGCATTTTGAAAAGCAAGTCCTTTGCTGCCTGCAATGGGAAAGCACCAGTGGAGCAATATTTGGATGTTTTATTTCTGGCTGCAGTCACAAAGATGAAAGTGCCTGGTGAACGCATGCCTTAGGCTGCCACCCCATGGTGAGAGCAGGGAATGAGGGGACGTGACCGGTTTATCTGAAATTTCCCTAGCACTGTGATGTTCCCGCAGCTTTTACTGAAACGAATTTATTTTCAAATCTAACTCGAGGGAAAAAAACCGAAATTGCATTGGCTTTATTAGCTACAAATTCATTTCTTCCAGAGCCTCCTTATATCAATTCTTTGTTTCATTTTTTTGCATGGTGAGATCGTGTTAGAGTAAAAAGTACTAAGGCAGAAACTACTTCATAAAATGATTTTTGAGATTCATTTGGTTGCCCTGCCCCAGTGTTATGGCTTTCATCTGCTGTCTAAGCCCCAGGTGCTGTTTCTTAGCCTATATACAGATGCTAGAAAATAAAGGGTAATCTTCCACATTATTGCAATTTTTCCTTTGTAAATGTTGACACTGAGTAAGTAAAAAGGAGATTGCTTCAAGACGCTAACACTTCAGCTTTTTAGTGAAGATTTTCTACACAAATATATTTATGAGAAAAACCGTGCTGCTGGGCCTCTATCAGTGTCATTTTTAAATAGTAAAAGCAATTTAAATTTTTTAGATATAAAGGGAAGAATTTTTGCAACTGGTTGCAACTGCTGGCAGAATTTTTAGGGACATAGAGTGGCAAAAGTTCAAACTCTGATTGTGCCCTGATGCCTGTACTAAAATATGCAACACAATTTAAAAGATTCATGAATTTCATTGTCCTTTTAGTAGCTAGTAACAGAAATTAAGAACTACATTTTACATAAAATCTTAAAAAAACCCTTCTGCCATGGTATCAAGCAAATCACAGACCAACACCAGCAGGGGAGAAATTTTGGAGTTTTTTTAATATTGTTGCATGAAGAACTTTATTTAATTGCCTTTTAAAAAAGTTTTTAATTTTTTTTTAACTTACAGCAATGAAAATTCAAATAATTCCAGGCGGACAAGTATTTATCTTAAAGTTACACCTGATCTTCATTAGTATAAAAAGCTGTTCCTTGGATCATTTATACCAGTATAACTGTGGAGTTAAAAATGTCCTTGATGAATGAATGAGACATGCTTCAGGACATAAAACATGCTGTATTTTTGAGGAAAAGAGAGTAAATCATGCAATATGTCCACCATTTAAAATACTTGATTTTAGACCTTTCATTGTTGCAACACAATTGTTTATGAGCAATTTCTTTTTGTTAATATTAGTTTAAAAAACCTCTAAACATCTGATGGAAACATCTTCAACTGAAAAAATATTTCCATTCCCTTTTGTTCTTTTTCCTTCATCAACTACACCACAAAAAAATGCCGTGACTGACACAGATACAGATTTTTCCAAGTTCCCTCTCCAGTCTGTACCTATAAACAGTGATTTAAATAGGATTCCCAACACATATTCTTCTTATAGACCTCGAACCCTCATTTGGAGTTTTAACAGAAACAACATGTGAATAAATATGTATTTGGGGAGTTATAAAACCAAGCTCTGACCTGACGTGCAGGGAGCTGTTGCTGGGAGCACACCCAGGCTCTCTCATCTCAGCGCTTTTCATCTGCTCGCAGCAATGAGCTCGTCACAGGGCAACCTCCACAGGAAAAACACTGGAAAGTGCATGTTTCACTTGAGGTGTTTCTAAACATTAAAAAGCTGTCTTTCTTTTTATTTTGTTCTTTTCCCATAATCGGCACTAGGGGCTGGCTGGAACTGTTTGCCATTAAAAAACCCCAGTGGTCAGCAGGAGCTAGTGGAATTTTAAAATAAATAGATAAAGACAGAGATAGTACCCCTCTGTACCTCAGCTTCATATTGTCTTTTCAAAGCTCAGCAAAATAATAAACAAGTGAACGAAGACATAAAACCAGACTCAGGAACTTTCTTGTCTTATTTCAATCCAGAATAAAATTTTAATAAGGAATTAAAATAATGACAATCACTATGACTTCTTGTCCCCAGATCTCGCAGTGTTCATATCAAAATGCTCTGTGCCTGCTGAAGTTGAAGGAAAAAGCAGTTGAAGGAAAAAATAAAACACCTCCTTCAAACATAAGTGAAGAGGTATAGCTGCCCAAGTGCTTGAACTGGTTTTCACTTATATTAAAATGAAACATTTCTTTTTATCTTCTTATTTTCAAAAAACTGAGAGTGAGCAGAATGAACCAGAGCTCCAAAGGTAGAAAGTGCCACATCCACTTCTAACACACAGGGTCTGAGCAGAACATTCAAATGATGTTTTAAATTAAAAACACAGACAAAAATCTAAGGCTTCTCAAATGCTAAGGACCATAAGGTACTTTCTGCTTTGGAAGTGGGAGAAAAAACAGCTAGGCACACCCATAGCAAACACCAGGGAAGGACAGGGCTACCCAACTTCTCTGTCCCAAAGTACCTGAGCCTCTGAGCACTGCACAGCAGCGCCCATCTCCAGCAGCTAGAAATGCTTGGCATGCTTTAGGCACAGGAAATATGCTTTAACCCCTTTCCCAGCTATGATTTCACAGCACCACCAGGCAAGCCCAGCGGCAAAGTAGCTGATGCTGCAGCCACGCTCTCCAGAGAGCAGGGAGGTGTCAGCAGAGAAGGCAGCAGGTCTCAGAGGCTCTGCAGTGCCCAGAATGCTGAAAGTCACATCCCACCTCCCCCTGCCTCAGGACACCAGGCACTGATGGCAGGCTCTGTGCACCTGAGGAGCTTTTCTACATAAACATAGTCTAGGGCTGTTCAAACCAAAGCCCAAAGGGAATCTGTTACCCTCATGGTTCCTTACCACAGCACAACTAACCCCTCACAAATTCATTATCTTGGTTTTAGTGCTCAAAGAATAAGGAAAGGGGATTTCCAGAAACTGGAAATAAATGTGAAATACTGCTATGTCACAGGATGAACCTCATTCCTGATGAGGAAGTCTACCTACTACAATTTACCTTCTGTCTGGGACATATTATCTCTGCACAGAGGAGCAGCCCAAAACTTAAGCAGTTCTTAAAACTTCCAAAAAAACTGATTAAGAGGGAGTTAAGGAGTTTATAGGTCTTGTGGGACTTTACTACACGTGGCTGAATTTTAAGCTCATAGTGGCCTCAATACAGAAAGTTCAGCTGCATTTTAGATCTTTTAAAATATTTTTGATTTCCACTCTTTCTTTAACAACAATCTTAAAACAAAAAGATTAAAAAGGACATTCTGCATTAGCACTTTCTATATCCATCTCTAAGTAGTACATGTTATACATCTAGCACTTGACACACCAGATTTATTGTTTTGCTGTTTTTCTTCTAAAAAACTACATGGGTTTAAATTGTTTGTCTCACTCAAAAAAAAAAAAAAGGCATAAAATGTTGTCTTGATTAAGCAAAACTACAATTCTAGTACCTTTTCAACAGTCCACCATCCTCCCATCCCCTGCTTTCCTTGAGAAACCTCTTCTTTTAAATTATCCCTCATGAGTATCAGATTTCTGCAGGACTTTGGGGTGAAAAATGGAAAAAATTGTGTCCAGCTGATTAGTAAATCAGTGGAAGTCTGGTTGCTGGTTTGCTTAAAATTAAAGTAGATTTTACAAGGATTTTTTAAATGTTGGATTTCATATTCTTCAGTGTACTTTTTGTCCAGTCAGTCTTGCCTCTACTACACAATACAGCTGTGATATTATTTGATGACAGACATTCAGTGAAATGACACAAAAAGAAAATAATTGGGAAGAAATCTTTCCAAAAATGTTTTTGTATAATCACATAAGATATCTGAGCTTTGAAGCTGGGTGTATCTATTTAAAAAAATTTTTAAAAAGAAAAGAAAAAATAAAAAGGTAAGCAAAAAATTAAGCAGCTGTTTAAAATAAATCTGCTGTAGATTTCAACACAAGAATGTGGGCTTAACTAAACAGAACTCCTCTGTCCCAAAAGAACTCTGAATTCAGCTTAGGGTTTATTATTGTCAGCTTCCTGTCCAGGGATTTACAAAACCAGCTCTACTTGTTTATATGGTAAACAGCATTTGAAAGTAACAAAAGTGAGCTGTATTAGTCTTTGTTTTTTTTCTTTTTGTCTTGCCTTAGATGTGAAGCTGCATATCTTACACTTGCAGTGTTGGGTTTGATGAAGTGTGAGCTGTGAATTGCTGTGTGAAACTATTTCATACTTGTTTCTTGGACTCCTTCATGTTCTACCAGTGTTAATTTATGAAACCACATCTCTCATGTGATCAAGCACTAAAAAACACTCTAATTTTAATGGTAAAATAAATTTTGCATTTCAATGACAAATTTTGACCCTTAATCTTTGTATAGGATCGGAGCCCAGCTTTTGGCATTTGAAGGCAGTTTAAAATTTCAAAGGTGCAGGCATTGTCTGTGAGGAGCTCTGGGCTGGCTGCTCTGGAGCCCCCCCACACACCAGCACCGCCACCACTTCTGCTGAAGATTTGTACAGATGCCTCGAGGCATCTTTCAGCAACAGTATCAGATTTGCTTATAGTGCTGAAGCAAATGTTTTCATGGTCTGCCACCTTGATTTTATTAAAGGTGTTGGGCCAGGCTATTATCCAGTGCTGGAAAAGTCCCCTATAGAAGCTTTATAATAGCCTGGGAATTCAGAACAGCCAAGCATTTTGAGCCCATAATAAATTTTTTTTCTTCAATGCACAAGGCAGAGCATTTTCACAATTAGTTTAAACCAAAAAAAGCTCTACAGGTACTTCAGGCTGTAGACCTCTAAAATTTGTGCCTCTGTGCCTTAGATTCACCACCCCTTTTCAGAGATCTGATTTTTTTTCCCCAGTATTTTAATTTCT
>NW_005054328.1:5090619-5100393 GCF_000277835.1 Geospiza fortis | reverse complement strand
AAAAGACCCATGATGAAAACCTCTCTTTCCAGATAACAGTGTGCCTAGCTTAAATGCATGGTATCATCAAAGTAATATTTTTATAAATAGCTTGATTAATCATTGCTTTAAAGAGAAAGATTTGGGCTTATTCTACAGGTTCAAAATGGAGTTTTGTTTTGGTTTTGCTTTGCTTTAGCCACAGTAATATAAATAAGAATAACTTGAGATCAAAGATTTCCTCAGAGCTGTAGGAAACATAATGTGTGTGCAGGTGCCATGCCCTGCTCTGGAATTTGGGCACTTTTGAAAGGAGTCTGGGGTGATGTTTTCCAAAGGACACAGATCATCTTCAGGAAAAGCAGGGATTTTTCATGGAGGGCAAATTCTGAGGTGCTGAGTTAAGTGGAATTTTATTAAAACTGAGACGTTCTTGTGTACCAACAAAAAGGGTTCAGTTGTCTGCTGTTTATACAAAAAAAGGCAAAGAGAATGTGTGCAACGGGACCCACATGCAAAGCAGAGGGATTGTGTGTGGTCCGAGTGGACTTTTTTTGTCATCCTGTTTGGGAACCAGTTCAGGATCTGTTTCTGTTGGCAGTTTCCTCCTGTTGTGAATATATTAGTGCATTTCTCAAGGCCTCTGTGCAGCTGAAAGGCTAGTAACTTAAGCCTGGAGTATGACAGACAATCATCTTCCATCAGTTCAGACATGGGTGATGGGATGAAAAAGAAGAGATTACATCTCTGAAAACAAAGGAACTAATGCAGGCCAAGACCAGCCACTAGGCTGTAATCTCTGTTTTACCATAAATGTACAAAAATGTCTTATCTCTGGTTTTACAACGTCGTGCAAGAGTGGATGCAGCTCTTGGGTGCACCAGCCAGCTCTAAGTGGTGGCTCAGAAAAATGACAAGACTGAAAGGAACAGTTTAGGGAATGAAAAAACACACCTCGTAAAATTTCAGATACAAAGAAAAATAAAAATCTCTGAGCATTGCTTCTTAATGAGTTATTTTAAACATTTCATTTCACATTAAAAGAAGATTTATGCAAGATGTGAGACTTGAAAAACCCAGCCAGTAGAAGCACACAGCTAGCATTGCATTGAAATTCCTCATTTGCCACCCATGCCAGTGGATTATGAAGGCTAAAGATTTACATCAATTCTTCAATGGACAAAAATCAAGTGCCAGTTCCTTAATGCAAACCGCATTGCGATGTAAATGTGCCACAAACCTCTCTCACAGTTCACATCTGCAAATATTATTTCATACCAAAAGGAGGAAAGAAAGCAACTCATACTGAATTTCCACCAAGGAAGAGGCTCTGTGTATTTCTTCTGTGAGCAGTTCACTCAGCATCCATGGGTTTGGAGGAATCATTTCCTGGAAAACTTGTGGATGATATCTCATGGCGCACAGTGAGTGCTGTCCCAAGCAGCACCTTCCCTCTCTCTTGCTAGATGTCACCCCTCTGATTTTCCTCATCTTTTTTTTTTTCCCCTTTTTTTTTCTTTCCAGATTTCCAGATCCAGGACTGAAAATGAAGCGTAAATCTTACTGCCTAATAACCACGGCAGTTACTTCAATAAAATGTTACTTAAAAGTCAATGGACTGCACATGTTAAAGACATTAGAGCTGTTAACAGACCATTGTAAAGTAAGCAGAATCTTTAATAACCTGCATGTAACGCACAACCCCGCGATTTTTGGCGCAGAGCAGACTGTGAGCCTGGCCTCTCCGTGCCAGGGCTCCCAGCAGAAACCACTCTTGCATTCTTCACTCACATGGCAAAAACAGGCAAAAGGTGCTAAACACTGAACCCCGTGGGACAGCTCTGAGCACAGCCAAAATCCTGTATTTCCCCAAGATGAAGTGGAGGACTGGGATGGCTGGAGGGCTCCTGTGTTCAAGGGGCAGTGGAAGGTCTCTGACCCTCTTCTAGAGCTCGGTCTTGAGCACAGACATGGGAAGAGGAGCACTGCTCCAGCCTGAAGGCAACATAATCCTGACATTGCAGTGTTTTGTAGATGTTTTTTGAGGGAAATCTTGCCCAGGAAGTGATCTGGGGCTGGTAGCATCAAAATCCAGCCAAGACCATGGAGGGAGATATTTTCTGCTTCTTTTCTGCTCCTGCTGCACTTCCATTCTCTCCACACCAGTGGAAGGCACTGTTAAAGACTGGCAAAGTAAACACCCTTTGTATTTACACTGTCCTTGCCCTTGAAGCCTCCTGTCCAGCAGGGAAAGTATGTGCTCACAGATCAGCTAAGCCTTGGATGTGTGACATCTTTACTGTTTTCTCTGTCTTGTCCCATTTTTTATTTTTGGTCAAAGCTTCTTCACACCTCTCATCCCTTCAAAAAAAGACTGAGGCTGGAAAAAATAGCAAACAATTGCCATTTAAATTTTCTTTTTATATTTGCTAAGTGGAAGCATTTATAAATAAGCTGGAGGAGGATTTATGCATCAGTCCTCTATGATCTGCATGTGTGAGCATGAGGCGTGCAGCGAAAGTTGCACAAGCTAGAATATCTGCCTCCCTCTATCTCTCTGTGTGCACATACATGCATGCCCTTGCCAGTATAAGATGGATGTACTGATCTCATAATTTACACCAGCACCTTTCCAGATGCACATAAGCATTAACAAAATGTTGAAACTATAAAGTACCTAGGATGTCGTTTCCATAAACCTCTGAAGCATGAGACAAGTGTTTTGTTTTTCCTTTCAAGTAAGTGCCCAGTAATCATGATTGCTGGTTTTAGCACACAGAAATATGAGATATAAACATGAGAGATCTGTTGGGACACCTCAGCAGTACAGAGTGTCTCCAAGAAATTATTTTGCTCAATGTCATCTCTCATTCAAGTACTCCCAAAGCAGGAGCTCCATCATTTTTCTCAAAGACTACATCTGCAGACTTCACAGTATGGAAAACTGCCCTTATTTTCCACCTCAAGGCTTCCCAGTCAAGTTTTGGCCCCTTGTTCATCCTGCAGGCCCGCAGTGTCCACCCAGTTCCATTATCATTTTGTCACATCTTTCAAACCACCTTGCCCAGTCCTGTAATTGAGTTGTAAGCACAGGTGATCTACCAGCGTGTCTCAGTATTACTCCAATCTCTTTTGCTGCTCCCCTCTGATGTCTTCCAATATGTAGCACATGTGTTTGATGGGAGACCTTGAAATGCACACAACAGATCAGGGTAGAGTTCCAGGGAGAATATAAGATCTTTTTGTAAATAAAATATGAGACCAATTTTCACATGAGCCTGCTTTCCTGCCCAGCTATGCTGGAAGTGCCATTTTAATTAGTTCATTCTCAAGTATTTTCAGCCTGCATCTGTCTGTCTGAGGAGCTAAGGCAGCCTTCATGCCTCCTTTCTGGCTTCTCCTTTAGCTGTATCTAGCACAGCCCCCATGTCAGGGGTCCTGGGACAAGCCATGTTCCTGGCAACCTCCTTACCCACACCACAACTGCATCCAGCTCTGTGTAGCATTAACACTTTCCAGGTTTCTCCCCTTCCAGATGATGTTGTTTTAAAGCAAAGCACTGTAAATATTTTGGAATTCTTTCATGAATATTTTGAAAGCTGTCTCTCCTATCCCAGGCAATTCTGAACTAATTTTGAGGCAAGGTTTTATAAAACCCTACATCAAATGTTTGAGCATTTATTATTTGTTATTTATTTTGCCAAATGTCTCAAATGCATCTATAGGCGACAGGCCAGTGCTCTGATGTATAAGCCAAATACCATAAAGCTGTCTCCATGCAATTTAGAGAACTCTTTGATTATGCATGCTTTGGCTATATTTTTTACTAAATAATGATCTGGGTAGTTAAGTTGCTCTAAAAGGTTCAGTATTTGTTGGTTTTAAGTACCTCAAGAGTCAGTCCAGTAATTTTTCATGCTTACTTCTCCAGGCTCTGTGATCTGTAAGTGATGGTTACTGATTTCTTTCTCTTTCTCCTGTCCTTCCCCTCCCTCAAAGACTCTTCTCTTCCTTGGTTTCCATAAAAACACACCCGTAAAAAACCACATGGGAGAGTTGAAAACTTTAACAATTTTTGATCTTTTCTAAAGGCTAGACTTCATGCCCTTATGTATTTGTCTTTGTGCATATGATGTAAGTGCATACATATACTTATGTATATTTCAGAACAATAGTGCTCAGTCAGAACTGAGGCCTCTGGGCTTCAGAAAAAAAATGAGAAAAACAGTGAAACAATAACTTATAATAATTCATCAATAGTATGCCACAGATGTCATCAACGATTCTGACAAATAGTGCCTGATTTTGGTTTTTGCCACATTTTAACTGGTTTTTGTTGAACATTTTCTAATCTGTTATGTAAGTCTAGATTTTACAAAGGAATATGGGAGAAACTTTTCTTATATTAACTAAAAGTCTGCATTTTATTTAGATTAATTAAAGAGCACTAATGACTACATGGAAAACAGATTATATTGCTTTAAATTTTTTAGCTGGATTCACTTTCTGATGCTCAAGGTCAGCTTATTTTCCACAGTATCTCATCAGCCTGGGATGTTTTCATGTCATACATATACTGTAAAGAAAATACTGGAACCATACCTCTGTTTAGAAACCCAAGGAACAACACATAGCAGTACAGCCAATATTTAAATTTCTCAGATTTTGTTGAATGTACTGTAATCATCTTTGTATCAAACTAGACTTTCTAGCAGGAAAAGTGTAGACAGCCCTCAAAATCCCATCAAATGCATGCAAATGTGAAACAATAAGAATATTTGACACGACAGCAATGAACAGCTGAGAGTCCAAAACAAAGTAATGCAGCAATAGGAGTATTATCACGCCATTTCAAGAGCATTTTTCACAAGAGGGTTAATGCACAAACACTTGTCAGAGGAACAGATTGGCAGCAAAAAATCCCTGATCCCTCTACTAATCCACTTGTGTCAGATGAAAAAAAGTGTAAGTGGTCTCTCGTCTCTTGAAAAAAGTATAAGTGGTCTCCACCACCTTCTCAGAAACTTCATCAAGTATTTTCTGTAGCTTGAACTGAGTCAGACACGCAAAGTTTCCTGGGAAACTGTATTGGAGCAACTCTTGCTTCATAGGCTCAAAAGCAAAGTGTTCTTTTGACTCTGTTACACCTCTCTGTGGCCTCATGATTGTACAAGCTTTTCCTATGTAACCCTACACAACTTTTCCCGGAGGAGTTTCCTGAGAAAGTGACATTACCTCGTGAAATGCCAGGATGGACCACATTCTGCAGCATTTCATTTTATGCCTATGGGAAGTACTCCACAGCACATTCAGGAAGTTCTACAGTCCCATCCCAGGTGTTGATCTAACTATGAAGTGAACACAATTTCATGGTGTCTGTTTATCACATTAGTCCACAAAAAATACTTTCAGGTTTGCCTTCAAACGTTACTGTGAAAGTGGGTGGCATTAAAAGCAGTGCACATGAAAAGGAGAAGGAGGAGGCTGAAAGGGAGAAGCCTGGAGATGGTTTCAGCCATCTGGAAGTAAGACCATCTGGTCAATCTCAACGAAATGTAGATTCGCTCCAAGACCATCAAAGTCTCTTTTTTGAGCCTCTTTCTGCCCAAGACATGCTTATAAAGGGTAGTGAAGGGGATGAACTCAGTTAAGTTCCTACTTCTGATCCATGCAAAATTACTACAAACCACAGACCAGAGTGAACGCCAGCTGCTTCCTTGGGTATTTAATATTACTTACTAATAAAAGGATTAAGTTTAATAGATTAGGGGAAAACTTAATAAGGGGATAATGACTGGCTTCCCCCATGAACTGCCAGTCTAGCAGCCTGATGGGCTGTTCTGCTGCACTGGAAGTAGACCCTGGCTTTCAAGGAAAGAATTTTAATGTCTGTGCCCAGAGTGACCTCCCATGGGATCTACTGCCATGGTTTTGGAGAGCAGCTGAAGACCACCCACACCACTGGCTCTCCTGCTCATCTGGAGAAGTATTTGTGCAACCAGCTGAGAGTGCTGGGAGGAGGTTTCAGCTTCTCTAAGCCAGCACCAAGGCATTTGGATGCCACCCACCTTTCAGGAACACACAGCAGGGATTGCCCCAGACTGTCATCATGTGTCCCACAGGATGGCAGCATCCATATCTCCCCTCAAAGCATGATGCCAGTGTCTCTGAGTGCCCAAAGAGCTGCACTACCTCTCACCCACAGGCCCTCACAGTGCTGGGGCACACACCTCCTACCAGGCAGCCAGACAGTGCTGCAAGGTCTCGCTGAAGAAATAATACAAAAACAACCACAGCCAGGCAATATTTCAACGCAAGAATGCTCTTACCTGCACAAATATCTTCTGCTTATCTGATGCCTTGTTATTTCATGTAATATATTCCCTGTTTTGTCTACTGACTTAAGTAAAAAACTAGAGAGACTTATCAACTTTTAGCATTTATTATAACCTCATTCAAAAGATTAATGTAACCTTTTCTTGGCCAGTTCCATGCTCACTAGTTGGCCATCTGCATAGCTTTCTTGATCTCTACTGAGTTTGCAGTCTCTATGAAAGGACAAATATGTTTAATTTTGATAGTTTTAATTTTCTCCTCCAAGGAGTACTTCTCTCTGAACTGGGTTTTTTGTTAAGTTGGTCCTTTTTTTTGGGGGGGTGGGTGGTTCATCTCATCTGCAACTGCTGTTTAAATGTGGATCTCTGGGAAATGGCTTGCACTCTTCAGGATAGTTGTTTGATTTTCCTGGCAAAACCAAGAAACAGTATGTTTTTTCCCTTGGGCTATTGATTCATGCCCCTTATTCAGCAGTTTTCATCCAGAATTCATTAATTTTCTTTTGAATGTCCAGTAAGTCCCTGCATAATATTTTTTTAATTTTTGCTCATCTGTTATAGAGACTATTGCTGCTCGCTTACTGAGATTTTTGAATCAACATTAAAGGGTCTTAAATACATTTCCCATTTGTACTTTCTGGAGCACCTCCTTTCTTTTTTTTTTTTCTTTTTTTTTTTCCTGCTACATTGTTTTATCATTCCACGGTTTTGCTTTGGTGTTTTTTTCCTGTCCTCCTTGTTTCTTAATCTCCTGCCATTTTCTTTCTTTGGTTTTCCTGGTGACTTTGGTGACCTTTCAAACCCTTCTAATGCTTTTTCAAAGTGGAAAACACCTTCTATTTCTTTTGCATGTGGAACCCTGGTAATGTTCTTCCTGGGACTGGAGTGCCAAGCATGGTTTATACCCCACTCACATGAGAAGTCTTCTCCAGCAGGACAGCTCCAGACTTGATGGAAGCGTTTGGCCACTGAGATAACTTAATAGGTCTTAGACTGCTACTGTTTCCTATTCCCCACTCCCCGGGACCTGGCCCATTCTCTTTGCTGACCGCACTGTAGCCCCAACAGATAGGGATGGACATGACCCAGGTTTCTACAATGCAATCATTTCTATGAATTTATTACTGCCATATGGAGAAGTGCAACAGCCATCCCAAGGTAATCCTTGACTTTCTGAGACCTGACTGATCAGCGCCATTCAGTTTCTGCAGCCTGCTGGTTCTCCCAAGTCCCCTTATGGCCTCTGATTTGGTCTATAATTTTTAAATTTCTCTGTTGCATGTAGTAAAGTTAAAAGACTTAATAAATCTTCTGACAGCTCCTAAAAACACCAGCTTAGGCTCTGAACATTGAGGTATTTCATTTACTCATAAGTTTTCTGGCTCCTTCTCCATGCTTTCTTCTACACCCTTGTTAAACTACGTTCCTTTAAAAATGCTTCAGCTAGAAAAATTCTTGCCTCTCCAGGCTCATACACAGCTTTCCATTGGTTGGGATAATTGGCAAGAGTTTTAACACATTCCTTATTTATAACTGCTAACAGTTTGTTAGGACAAATACCTAAAGCCTTTTTAAAAATCATTGATCTTTTAAATTTTTTTTTTTTGCAATGAATAATACCCTGCAAACAGGAGAGCATATTTCAGGCCTATTAAATACATCTGCCGATATCTTCTTCTCTCAGTGATTTTTTACTACACTGTGGTGGTGTAGAAAATATCAACCATAACCAATAAATAGCTGCAGATATTTCTGTTGGTGAGGCTTCTCCATCTGCCTGTTCATCACTCTCCTGGTGACTTTTGTATATATGGGGCAGTTTGTACTGGCAAATGGATAAAAGAAGATATATGCTTGGTTTCTCCCATATCTCTGGGCAACACAGAGACTGCTTCCAGAGGGAAAAACCACAAGCACTGCCAGGGTAGGGTCATGGGTATGTAGGAAAGATTTAGCAGAGTTATAGGGGGACACCTCTTTATTATAGGGGACTGCTGAATGTGTAGGGATGAACACCAGCAAGAGGAACAGAAAGGCAAGAGTGTGTGCTAAAACTGCAGAAGGAATATATGGGTGCATAAGGCAGATTATATAAAAAACCAGGCTTTGTTATTTCTGCTCTCACAGAACTTTTTTAATCTAAACCAGAAAGGAACACAATAATGGGGTTAGCAAACACAGAAACAATAAAAAACATGGGTGACTATGGCCTTGGAATCACCAGCTACATCAGAGCACCATGACTTTCTCCATAGCTTTTCCTTTATTTTTTTAAAGCTTTTCAAACCAGTCATGTCTTTTGACAGCATAATCAGTTCAGTCTTGGAGCTGCCTGGGGGGCAAAGCTCACATCTGAATACAAGACTCATACTTTTCTCAAATTAGTGAGTATTTGAATTCAGTCAAGACTTAGATTGAGCTCATCTCTAGAAAATACATCAAACAGCCTGTGGAAAACACAGTTCCCACACCTCATATTTTTTAACTGCTCTGTCAACTGAGAATATTGAGTTTTTCCTGTTATATTCCTACACCATATTGCTGAATAGCAGATGGACAGTGGGTGTCAGTCTCTTCTCCCAACTAACAAGCAATAGAGCAAAATGGCCTCAAGTTGTGTTGGGCATATTTAGGTTGGATACCAGGCAAAATTTCTATACCAAAAGCATTGCCAAGTATTAGAACAAACTGCCCAGGACAGTGGTGGAGTCACTATAGTTAAAAGATGTGTGGGTGTGCCATCAGGGACATGGTTTGGTGGTAGCTTTGGCAGTGCTGGGTTAATGGTTGGACTTGAAGATCTTAGAAGTCTTTTCCAACATAAACAGTTCTACAATTCTATGACAAAAATCGCCTACAGATTAATGTAGGTTCACTAAAGCATGAACATGGCATTTCAGCTACATTTTACATATTTACTGGAGGTCCCATTAATTATGATTACATCAAAACAGGAAGGGATTTAGGCTCAGTAGGCAAGATTTACCCAGTCTAATATCAAAGGAGACTAATAGCTAAGCTTCCTTAGATAACCAGTACAGGAAGAAAGAGATGGGTTTAGGGAAAAAACAATCTTAGACACTTAGACACTTGAGACCAAACATTCCCTGGAGCTACCTCCTCTCCTGGCAGATAACAAAGGGAGCCTAAATGAATACATCAGCCTTAAACAACACACCTATAGATAACTGAAGTTTGAAGAGATGAAGCAACTTCCTTTTGAATAAAATTTAGGGAATCGTAAGATGAGATGATAGTTCACAATAAAGGTGAAAATTATGGGAATGGTTGATGAGACAATATTTATTTTAAACAAGATGCAACAGTTCATGTACCTCAAAGCATACAGATCTCTGGTTAATACATGAAGCCATTTTGTCATGCCTCTAGAGTCAGTTATATGAAAAAATTCACCATGAGTTGAAAGATACAAGCCCTTACAGAAGTTACAGTTTTTCTT
>NW_005054328.1:5073885-5090609 GCF_000277835.1 Geospiza fortis | reverse complement strand
TTTCCCTCTTTCCTTTTAGTTTTTCCTTTTTATTTTTTAAGCTTTTTTCTTTTCTATTTCTTCTTGCTTTTTCTTTTTTCCTATTTTTAAAAGTTTTTCTTTCTTATTTTCTTTTTTTTCCCCTTTTGTCTTTTCCCTTTTTTTTTTTCTCTTTCCCCTTTCTTTTTTTTTCTTTTACCAGCACTGAAAGGAGCACCAAATGCACATTCCTCTTAGCATTTCAATGAATTCTGTGGGGGATGAATAGCAAGCGTGTACATAACCACACACATATGTATGTATAAATTTACAAGCTACAATATCCAGACATCATGAGGCTCTGCTAATAATTTTCTCAACCTTGCCCAGACTGTAGCTACATTTATGATCTGGAGATTTATTGATTTTAGTTATTTTATACCTCCCATAATAGGAAACTACCCTCTGGACCATTGACCTATTCTTGTTATAAATATACTTGAGCTTGCTCTCATCATAACGCTATCCCAGGCATCTAAGGTGTTGTTATGAGGTTGTGGTGTTACAAGGAAGGTAACCATAACAGAGTTCTAAAGAAAATAATTTAACTCTTCCAAATGAGTTTTCTTTTGCACCCATTAGCTATTGGCACAGACTTTGCTCTGCCATGAATGTCAGGGCTCTGATTCATCACAAGAGCTTCTAAGTGTTTTGGAAGCACAAATAATGTATAAAAAAAGTTGCAATTGAAAACAATACAAACAGGATAAATGCATGATGCCACTCAGCAGCTTGCATCTGAGAAGCTTTGCTAAAGCTGCATGGCCCTAGGACCTCCAGTTTACAATGGCTTTCACAAAAAAAGCAGTTTGGGGTTCATCCTCTGCTTTCGCCAAACTCCTCCAAAATCTGAGCCCTTAGAGGTGGCCAATGCTTGTGCTTGGTTTGCTTAATAGTATAGACATGGAGAGCATCAGCTCTTTCCATCTTAGAGTAGCAACACCAAAAACACTTGCTGGTTTTTAGTACAGATAGTACATGAAGACCACAGGTCATGCTGTATCCTGTGCTGTACTGGGTCAAATAGTGAAGCATAAATGGCATCCTGTCCACAGCCCTGACAGGGACACCTCTGTGTCTGTGAGGAGCATGGCAAGTGTCAGTGATGAAGAATGTCAAGGGCCCAGCAGTCACTTGGTTGTCCACATACAATGTGAAGTTCAAGCTTTGGAGCAGTAGACATAGACAAATATAAACACCAAGTAATTTTCTGACTAGCCTATGTAAGAGGTGTTGTTGGAAGGCTGTTATTTTCTGACTGTGCTGAGAAGCTGACTGAAGCCCACACGACTGAAGTGGGAAATTTATCCTTTAGACCAGTTGTATTTCTGTAACTGAAGCTAAAGGCCGTGGCTAGGAGGGCCAGTGTGACCAGGTCAATGTCAGACATGCCTCAGAACCCAGCATGGAGCCTTTGACACAGTTGCAGCTGCTCAAGCATCTGCACCAGTGAGCTACAGGCTACCCAAGAGAAAATAATGGCTTAGGTACTGACATTCCCATTCTACATGGATAGTATGGGCACGGTTTGAAGTGTTTTCCTCCTCTCATAACCTGCATCCCAGTTTTACACAACTCTGAGCAACAGCCCTTCAGCTCCATTAAAAGTTCTCCCTGCTGGTTAGCTGTCAATATATATTAATCATGATAATGTCTTGTTGCTTCACCTATAGAGATCTCTTCTGCAATAACACATAAAAGTTAAACTTCTGTGCCATCAGAGTCAAAACTAGAAAAACTTCCAGAATAAATGTAAATTAGCCCTGTGAAATAGGAATATGGAGCATTCTCTATTTTTCTTCATAATTTTTTTCCCTTACATTAAACAAAATGAGAAGAAAGAAGGAACTCTTAGCAGTACAGTTTCAACATGTAAAGAGAAAAGATTATAAGTACAGGGAAGAAAATATGTGGATTATTTGGGATAATGCTTTAGAAGTGAATTGACCCAGATTCCAGTCCTGGCTCAGAATGCAAGAGTACAGTTGAGGGGTTACCATTTGTAGCAGTGTGGAAAATTGGAATTGTAAAAATCAAATCCTTTGAGTTTACTGTGTTTTCTGCTATCTCTTTTTTTCCCATTGAATGGTATTTTTATATTTTCAGAAGCAAATTTAAACCTACCCAGCATTCTGCTGAGTAGAAAGCATGAAAAGTCCACTCATCCGCCACCAGATTCAAGCCCTCCCAAGACACTGTGATGCTGCTTCCAAGATACTGATGAAAAAGCTGTGTAGTCATTTAATTTATTCTAGGATATGTTGGAATAGCAGAGGTAAAACATCTATTATCCTTGGCAGCTACACAGAATAGGGCATCATCATCACCCATGGATGGTATTATTCTGGTATTGATTCAATATGTTTGTGGTTTAAAAATCTAATTAATAGGTCTAGGCTGAATTACCCAGTGTGGCGATACTTGCAGGAAAGGGAAAAAACCCTTATGTTTTAGCAGATGAGAACATCAAGGAACTCAGAAGAGTACTAGAGCAGATTCTGTCATGTTCTTAAGCGTAAAAAGCCAGGATATAAATACAATTATGTATACGTGGAATTAGTGACTCCACTTCTTCCTTAAGTAAGGTTACACATAAGAATATATATTTTATATATATATATATACATGACATTTGAAAGACTTACTCCAAAATGGAAGCTAAGAGAACAAATAACTGTATCAGTTCTCCCCTAAAAATTTTGCCTATACTTGGTATTATCGTTATTTCCAAATTGAGACCTTTGGAATTTCTGTAATGTTATTAAAACTTATCCAAATCTTGAAAGATTGACATTTTAGATTTATTTCATCATCCTTTGGGTTTTGTTTGAAATAGCTTTTGTTTGAGCCAATTACAATATGCTGAATGGTCAAATATATTAAGAGCAGTAACTGAAATCTGACATTTTATTGTTTGCACTCTTCCAAAAATACATGAGCCATTTTTACTTGAAAAGTGCAAAGAGGGTTTGAGAACATGCTTTAAAAGAATACCATCCATTTATGTCTGGCTGAAAACAAGCTTATGTCAGACATAAACTGAAAAGAAATATTATTGTGGGGCTTAAAGATTCTCATGCTCATTTGTAAGATGCAAAAAAAAAAAATCTGAAGAGTTTAAAATTACATAGGGGACCCTTGCATAAAACTTCCCAGTGAGTTTGTGAAAAAATGCCTATAAAGCACTAAACAGGAGAGAAAAATCTAAATGGCTAATTTAAACATGAATAGGGAATGGCTGTTGTCTCTCAATGGGTATATTGAGGGATGAAGATGCTAAGATGTGAACATTAGGGTTACCTTAAGTGCAATGTAAGAGCATTAAGAACTGTGCCTTGCTATGATGGAATCAGGGTGGGAGGGAACCAAGCTCTCAGTGGTCACAGCATGTGGACCTGGATATGCTGCATGGTGTTCCCCAAGAGCTGCTTGCTTAGCTTCCCCACCACAATCCCCTAGCTTTTTGTAGTTCTCCATCAAATGGAGGAGCGACCTCCCTGTCCCTCCTCCCACCCACATTTTAACAACCTTTTGAAAATCCATGCCCATTTTCAACGTTTTGGATGCAACGCTGAAATGCTTTGTTGCCTTGACAAAGGCAAAATCAACAGCACCCATGGAGGAGAAACAGAGGAAAAATCAGAACAGTTCTTTCTAGCATGTGTTTATCTGGCATTCACCATGCTACTGTGAGCCTCCTACAGGTGTCTGTGGAGACTTTCATAATCCAAACGTCAGCCAGCTCTCTAGTTTCTAGCTCTGTGGCTGCAAGGAAAGACAGAACACTTGAATCCCTGTTTTGGATGCATATGCAAAAGCTTCTTAGTTATTATCCCTTTCCAGACCCCTCATTTGTCTTAATCAAATGGTTTTGGATATTTGATTGGAGTTTGGTGATTGTTTTAAACATAATATTTAATATAATTCTTTTTATATTTAAGCATACACAGCCTTCCTATAGATGAGACAAAACATGTTTCTCACCCCAGAGTCTCCTGAGTTTAGGAATTAACTTGGAGTTCATTGCCAAAACAGGGAAGAACTGAAAGATGATACAATTACCTTGCAGGAGGTACCGACTGATCGGCTTTTCTTTGCAAGATTTCCTGAGCCCATCTACTTGCACCTGAAGCCTGTTACTGTTTAGCTAAAGAGTCCCAAGAAAATCAAGGGAAGTTGTACAGCTACGGCTTGGTTTGGCACACATCTCTGCTCTCACGGAGCATCCAGTGATGTTTGGTTCTATTTGTATTGCTGGACCACGACCAGATCTGTACTGCAGCTCAACAAAACATGGCTCCAGTGTTACTTGGGAAAGGCCACCAAGAGGTAAAAGACAGAAAATAAATAACTAGCATGTTTCTGGTCCATTTTGTGTACTTCTCAAGCCAGGTGGTTGATTTATATCTGTTCTTTCAAGCAGTTTTTCTTGCACTGGACCATCCTTTGCTAGTATCCCATGCAGCTGAAACTAGAATAGGAGAATAAACAACTTGTAATGCAGAGCTAGGACACTAGATGGTCTACAACTGGAGGTGCAGGACCTAGGATAGGCAAATGGTGATCAGTGCAATGTAATCATCTACACAAGGGCCCAGTTTCATTAAAGATGTGTTAGAGCACACATCCATGGCCATCTGTTTCTATTTTGCCAGCTCACTTGATTGGCTATCACAAGCATTCCCATGTGCGCTGAAGCATTGTTGAGTAGGACATCTGGCAATAACCAACACTGCTGTTAAAAAAACATGATAACAACAGAGGCATTAAAGCAAATATATGTACAATAATTTCATTGTTGAAACCTCTACCAAGGCAGGCCTGTTGTCCAACAAAGTGAACATTGAAAATGGTCCTTTCCTAAATTTTTGCTTCAGTGGAAGATGCTCAGTGGAATGTCTTTTTTTCCCCTCGGTCCTGGCTTTTGACATTGCTCAGAAGGCAATCAAAAAAAAAAATTAAAGCATTTACAAGGGAATAAAAAGCATTAAAAGCAAGTCTGAACTTTTGAATAATTTTCCTGTACTAAATAGAAAAGAACATATTCATGCCATATGTTGCCAGAACATAGAAAAACTGCATTCTAGAAATGGAACTGAAAAATCAAAACATCTGAATCTTTATCTTGGCAAAACAAAGAATAAGTGTTGAAGGAACCTAATGATCTTTTGGGAGTGAGAAAAGTTGCTCTCACTGAAAATTCATGGAATCCTTCCAACTTTACATTGTTGTAGCTCCAAGCGGAATTTGACCAAAATTTAGTCAGCAAGTAAACAAATGAATCTATTTACAGCTGCATTTTGCCATAGATAGAAACTTAGTGAATAAGCCACTGGTTTTCCAATTCATGTTTTTGAGGATAACTTTTAATGAATGATGAGGTATCTCATGTTGAAAAAAGTACACAACTTGGAAAAAGCAGGATCTCCTCAGTCCTCCTATGTTTCTTGATTCCTGTGTCACTTTATTTTCTTTTTCTTCACATAGTTTAAGCCATTCCAGAACAGCCAAGCAGCTACAAGAAGACAGAAGAAAAGATGGACAAGAGATATGTCTGTCCTTAGAAACTAGAGTTAAGTCTAACATCCTTAAGCAAACACAGCTGACATGCTCACAGTTTGTTTATGCATTTCAGCATTCGCCACAGAAACCAAACTAATGCGCATTGATCTCACTTCTTACATTGTAGTATGTAACAAAAAAGCTAAAATTCAATATATGTGTGCACAGTCCTGACATCTCCAAATAGCACAGGAGCAAAATAAATCATTCCAAAAAAAGTCCTTTTTTTTTTTGGTGAGGCCACCATAGTATCTTTCAACAAGTTACTTAGAAGTGTAAATCCTGAGGCTGCAAGCCTAAGGACCTGCCTCCATATACTGGCCAGCTTCATTGGACTATGATGTTGTACCCAAAATTTCTGTTATACAGGACTCAAGGTGAAAAGAATTCTCTGCTTTTACATATTGTTCAAATAAGGAAATGCAAGGTTTCCACCCTCTTTCTTCTGGAGAGTACAAGAAGAGCTTGAGCTCTCTTTTCCTGCCCGCAATGCCTGAGGATGGTCCCTTTAATTTTGCTGATAGTGACATAGTTTGGGATGCTGCTACCTGCTGGCAGCAAATCATGAGGAGAGCTTAGAGGAAGGAGAAGGGACAAGAACCACATACTTTTTCTTATTAACTCACAGTGTTGGAAGAGAGGGAACAGAGTTCCCTTATATTTGCTGTCAGAGACTGTTATCTTAACTATACACATACACTGTTCCAGGTCCTCTCCACCATTAGCAAAATCCTTTCATTTCACACTAGATTAGTGGAGAGACCAGATTTTGCACAGATGCCAGGCTAAGTTACTCTGTCTTCTCAGATATGCTGGCTGTTTTTTAGAGAATATGTCCAAGCAGTTCTGGGAATCCCTGCCAGATCCCTGCTGGTAGAAACTGGCTCACATCCCCACTGCCCATCCAGGGGAAGGGGACCTCAGCATGAACTATTCTCTCCTCTGTGTTGTAGCTGATTTTTGCAGAAGATGGTTTGGTTTGTTCCACAGTTGAGCCCCAGAGCAAGCTACAGGTTATGCAGAGATCCTGGAACTAAAAGAGAGCAAGAATAAAGCTGATGGAGCTGTCACACCCACTTTGGACTACCCCAGCTGCTTGGACCTGGCCCTTGTTACTACTTTACAACCCCTGGCAGAAGGATTAGGCAGAGCTGCTTTTACTGGCAAGAGTGAGATAAGGTTGAGAGGGAACATTACTGATGCATGATGAAAAATGAAGATGGATGGTCACATTAAAAATACAGTGGTCACAACTTAACTGTTGAGCTGTAACTCCATGAGTGTGATCACATTTCCCCTATAACCATCTCTGCTGCCTGACCATCTGTACCACTCATTTCTTTCCCTGGTGCTCGAAGGCCCCAAGTAGCTGGGATCAATATCCAGCCTTTGCTGAGAACTACAGTACATGTGCCTGCTCAGCTGATTACAGGTTGGCTCCACCGCCTGAGCAGCCAGAATTATTTGCTTTAGAAATATTAATTTGCTACTGAAGTAAATGGTTTGCCAAGGTATTTATTCCCAGATGAAACTCACATCAGTTAGAAATGCCAGGTTCTCTGACCGGTGAGTGTCCCTCCAACTCTTCTGGAAAGGTACAAACAGAGGTAAACAGACATCCTTCTTCTCCCCCTTTGGATCTTCTGCATGGCTGAGGTTCCCACATAATTCCTAGTATTGAGTTCCCACATTTTTTTTTAGTACTGAGTTTTGGATCAAGGCCCCTAGTCTTCCTGCAGCTGTAACAACAGCAGCAACTTAGTGGTAAATTCTGTCAGAAGGATTATGAAATTCATTGATAAATGTTCCCATATAGTGTGTCATATTTGTAGTATAACTGAATTGGAAAAAAACTCTTACTCCACAAAGAGTTTTAAAAAAATGGGCTGTACATTGCACCCCTATTTGCTCTTTTTTTTTTGTTGCCCAAGGAAACAATTTTGGTTATATTCATATTTCTTTTGTCACTGGTTTGTTGGACCAGATCTGGTGGCAGCTGATGGATCTGTTTTTATGACATTGCCAAGTCCGGAGTCCAGAGGTGTGAGGTGGGAGTTCTGGCTCTGTGGTCTAATAAAGAGGGGGGAAATACATTCAAAAAGTGAATGTAGGAATTTGAGAGCATAATAAGAGTTTGAGAGATGCAAAGGGGAACTTTTTTTCCTTCTCCCTAAGTAACTTTCCTTTATCATGGCCCTTGGGATGGTAAACAGACCTAGCCAAATGATTGTATCCTTTCTCTTTTTCAACTAAGGCTTTGGTGTTTTGCTGTATTTGTGACCAGAAACAGTCGATTAAAAAAAAAAATTGAAAGAAAAAAACCCCCAAAACTACTTATTCTTTAGTACATGGAATCTGTCTGTGCCTGCCATTGAAGTGGGAAGAAGAGACAGAGAGTATTTTTATTTCTCTCTGTGAAGTAAATACAGTAGCTTTCTCAGTATGTTACCAGAATAGAACCTACAGAAACTCTTATGTTCAACAGCACATTCAAGAAACTGTAGTTTTTTGCTTATCCGTTTTTAGAATTTTTTTTTTAATGGTCAGATTTGGCTTAAATCTGATACCATTGTTTCAAAAAGAACAGAAATAATCCACTGGTGAGTTCTGCAAACCTTGCTCCTAATTGTCATCCAGAAGAGAAAATGCAGCCCTAGGAGAGCAGTGGGGTCATGTATAGAAGTTTAATGAAGGATATCTGGAGTCCTGGTTTTTTATTTAGAAAGCCCTTGGATGCAGTGGTGAGTCAGAGGCATTACAGCAGCAGGGCCTGGTATCATGCACAGATTAGAGATGCCAACCAATTCTCTTGGTAAACTGGGAATAACTAAGAATTCTTAGCTGGGAAAGAGAGATCAAGGACTCAGGAGTAGCTCGTATTTCACAGAATGGAAATATGCACTTCTGGAAGAAGGCTGCTGTTTTTTTATTGCAGGCAGCTAAACAAAACAGTGGAAAAAGAGATAGAAGTGGCCACTCTGATTCTTGCATTTTTTCGTCAGCTGACTATGCTCTGCATGAATGGCAGCAGCAATGTTTTGGTGGGATGTCCAGGGACAGGAAGAAGGGGCCTATTAGAGGTTACAGCAGCTGGTGGTCACCAGGTCTCCTAGGATCCTGGTTGCTTCCTTCCCAGTAGAACAATGGACACCTGCAGACAATCAACCCTCTTTCACTGTTTTTTCTCCCCAGCTTTTTAGTGGTACATACACTGGGCTTTTCAACTTGGTGAGGAGCTTTACCTACTCAGTGGGGCATCAGGGATGGCTGGAGACCTCTGTTGTAAGTCCACTCCTCCTGTGGGAGCAGCAGACACAGTAACACCCGGCTGGCTCCCCACTCACTGTATGAAAGACAATACCTCCTGCCCTACTCACTGTCCACTCATTCAGATGTCTGAAAATGGGGAAAATGGATATGGCAATACAGGATTTCCACACAGGGAGGGAAGGCTAGTGGACAGGCTGTCAGACTTAACCCCTGCAGGTACATATTGTCCACTCTTTGGAGAGAGGTTTCCTACAGTAGGGTACTTCAGCTTTGTCTTCAACTGCAGGACAGGTAGAGAGTCCTGAAAAGGTTCTTTGAAGAAGCCAAGTACAGGTCTTTCCCTTTCCCATCATACATGTTAGATAAACTGACCATTACATAGTGCCTCCCACCTCTGGTTTCTTCTTAAACAAGTATGATCCAGATGGATAAAGTTTGGAATAGGTATTAGATCAATATGGATTGCAGAGTCAACCCCACTGTCTCTTTTCTTTGATACACTGTCATGTGTTTTACACCTATAATAATCCTCAGATGACTTACTGAACAATGCAGTTGGTGTCAGTAAACTTACCAAGTGAAAACCATGAGAATTTAGAAAGAAAATTATCAAAATCTTCTTCAGAAAAGTATTCTTTTAGGGCTATGTCAAGTTCTGTTTGTGTATTGTCATTGATATCAATGGCGTTTTGATGGGATGAAGAGACAAACACTACAAATTGTGCAAACTGATCCAATACATCAGAAAACTCAATTCAATCTGGTCTTCAGCTGTAACAGCTATGACTGAGGACATTATGGGACATCCCCTGTCTCAGCTGCTTCTAAGTGCTCACTACAGGTCTGGGGACTCGTGCTCTGTACTACTGTCAGTGTTTCTACATAGGAGATGCATCAGAAACTGAGATTCCCTTACAAGTCATTGATCCATGTGTCCTTTAAATTGAATTGTTATTACTGTACCCTTCCTGCTTCACTTATGAAGCCCCTAAAAAAGAAATCAGAAACACTTTGTCACCTCCCCCAGGAGGCATATTCCCATCCCATCCAGCAAGCTGCTGCCAATCTCAACACCTACCCCCACATACAATGGGTGTTTTTTACAAATGTTGCCCAACTTATCTTTTGATAGCTACAGCCTTGCCTTGTGTACTGCAAATGCTTAAGTAAATACATTAACCCCAGATCTGTAACTTCACAAAGCCTCATTATAGCATGTACACTTTACTGAAACCTTATCCTGTAGTGCTTAACATCTGTGATTCAGGGTGTCAAAGTGTTAATCGGCTGGCATGATCAAGATTAAACAAGTAGATTATTTTGATATTCTCCAGTAATATATTAAAAGTGAAATCTGATCCGCTGGCCCTTGAGGTTCAAATCTCAGCACAAGCAATTATACAAGGAGTTCCCTGTAAAAGTGATCTGGAGAGCTGAAAAAAGCGAGTCCTTCCCAGATGTGGTCTTAGCAGTGGACCATAATACATGACATCAATGAGTTAAACTAAGGAAACTAGTGAAGGCAAACATGTTGGTTTTAAGTTTCAGATGAGGTTTTTGCTTATGCCCACCTCAGGAAATGAATATTGCATTCATAAATTGTTTTTCTTATCCAGGAGATGAACCTTAACATTTTCATTCAGCCCCAGAGTATTAGATTTCTTTAACACTTTGCCACATTAAAAGATGTTTTCCATCTGAATCTGATGATGCAATATCTGAAGAAAAAGTTGGCTGAGTGGCATTCCATAACAAGCAATAAAAGTTTATGATGCACAGAGTATGATAATTGGCACAAAATGAATTGAATGCTTCCTCGTGGATAATATTTGATAAGATATAGCATGTGTAGCTATCATAACATTTCAATCAACCCATGATTGCTACTTTAAACTGTATTTATTTTATTGTCTCCGTAATGGATTTTACAGTGCCAAAAATTGGTCTGACTTCACTGGAAAGATGAAAAATCAGTGTGTTGTTTTCCCTGGTGAATTTATTTCCCACTGAAATATTTTTCTCTTATTTTCTTCTCATTTCTTCAACCCACTTCCTTGCCATAAGCTGTTGACGTATGATTTGTTGAAAGTCGAAGCTAGTGGACACCAGTGTTTTATTTTTCTCCTCCATTCTGGCATTATATTTGCATAGGGGCTTTTACAAGGTTAATTAAACTATAATGGGGAAATCATTCATGGACAATGTGCTTTCCCAGTTTCCAGATTTTATAAACCTCACACCTGTTTTTCTTGGGTTTTTGTGCTACGTCAGCCTATAAATCCTCCTGTATTTCCCAGTGTAGTTTCTTATGAAATAAAACTTTTTTCCCTCCATTTGCTCAACTGTTTTCAATACTTGCAGTCAAGCCTGAAGTTGTCAATCAAGGAACAGCTTATCAGTCTGAGCTTTTCCTTTTCAAGCTTATACTCAGTGACTTTTGAGACCTGTCAACACCCAGTTGATTTTAGCCTTAACAATAAAGTCACACTCTATCTCCCACCTAGTAGCTTTAGATTAAATTCTGATGTCATATACGTCATATTTACATAGTTAAAACTCATAACAAAGCAACCCACAGGCAATAGGATGTAATAACCATGCAACAGAGCCATTTCCTGTCCCCTTTTTTCTCTCACACTATGTTTCGTGTAGTTTATTGGATGTGAATGTTTTGAAAATGAAAATCGTCTGGGAGAAAACTGCTAGCCAGGCGTGAGGTTTAGAAGAATTCAACTAAAAGAATATATAGAGTTGTAAATGCATGGCCACCTCTGGTATTGTAAAATAGAAACTCTTTCAATATTCCTTTCATTTCCACAAGAAGAATAGATGGGAGGCCACAATTATGTGCTCCAGCAGTCGATTTTTAATATCTTTAATTCTGCTCATATTAAAGGAAAACAATTAACTTGGAGTCAGAAAGCCTTAAACACCAAAAGTTTTACAGTTTTCATTTTAAAGCACAAAGGACCTACTTCAAATACAATGCAACGGGAACTTTAACCATGGGCTATGTTTAAAAGACAAATCCACCATGGTACTTTAAACAATCAATTAAGGCAAGTTTAACAATTTTTTTTCAGCCTCGCAAAATAGCCCTATTAAAAGTAAGAAAATAAAAGCCACTATGTTCTTCCCTCTCTCTCTCTCTCTCTCTCTCTCTCTCACACACACACATACACACACAGAGTATTCTTTAACCACAGTATTCTTTGTCATATTGAGAGATTGTGTCTTATCTAAACTTAAAGAGTAAGCCTTAAACCTATGTGAACTTTATGTACAGCAATGCAGTGGTTACTGCAAACAGAACAATTGAAATGCTGCCATTAATTTGATTATTGATAGCACTCTGTTAAAAAGCAAAATATCCCTTCAAACTATTTATTCAGAGAGATTTGTGTTTCACTATATGGATTTATTTTAGAATTTGAATCTAATGCCCAAATAAGAGACTACAAAGAGTGAAGGAAAAAAGCATCAGTGTCTACCAGAAGGCCAAAGAGTCTTCCCATCTGATGAGAAGACCCTGTGACTCTCCCCTTATACCCTTGCTGTGCCCTTCTCCATCATGTTCCAACACAGAAATGAATGGTCTCTTAATGCTGAAGAGGGCCACTCCAGGGGATCCAATTGCTAAAAGCTTACATGTAGGCTGGACTTAAATGCATGTGTCTGTTTGCATTGTGCAGGGCTTGCATCACAGGTTGTGTGCAATGGGCTTGCCCAGATGTATGGCCAGCATCCAGATCCTACAAACCTCGCTGCTTCTGTTTTCCTTGCTGCCGCGACTGCTACTATTGTTCCAGCAGCTTTCTTTGCTACAGGGGCCTGGCTAGCAGAGGTTGAATTAAACTGGTTTTGGGGCCAGGCAGCCCTCCATGGACTTGGGAGAATAGTTTTATTTGTGCTGAGTTCCCCAGTTCTTGCTCATTTCAAAATGAACCATGTGTCAAAGCCCTGGCTTTCTAGTTTGTTCTGAGTGCTTTATTCCTTAGCAACTGGCAGCCTGAATTCCTCAGGAGGCACAGCTTGTTACACAGCAGGCCCCACAGAAAGAGGTCTAAAGTATGTATCCCATACCTTAGACATCAAATGTGAGCTGTTGGTGCTGGGAGCTGCAGAAAATGGGAATGCTGGGGGTATAAATAGAAGTGACATTTGTGAGACACTCTATGGCATGATTGAAGGACTTCTGCTGAAGTATTCAGTCTGGTCTTGGATGCAGCTCTTCAAAATGATGTGAAGGGAGGGACTCAGAGGAAGACAATAAGAATGAGCTGAGGTTGAAAAACAAGGGGAGAGAAGAAATTTCATAATGCTTAGCAAACAGAAAAGAAAACTGAGATGAGAAGTGGTAATAGGCTTTGAAGGACAGCTGCCGAAAGAGAAAAACCCATTCTTGCTTTTTTCACCTCTGTTTTGAGGCAACAAGCAGTAACATACTTAAATTGGAGCAGAAAAGAATGAGGCATTAGGAAAATCCATAAGGATCTCTAAACACTGGAAGGTGTATCTGAAGGAGGTTGCACAATTTTGAGTACTGACAGCATTGGTAAGAAGAAATGCATCTGTCCAATACGGTTTCAGTACAGAAGATCCTGCCTTGACTCAAGAAGTTGGATAATGTCCTCCCACAGCTTCTCACACCTTTGCTATCTCTAAGTCTGTGCTTGGCCTTTGTCTCTCTTCCTGACTAACTCCATATCAACACCTGTTCCTCCTCCTAAGCCATCCCACTCAACCCTGCTGACCCTCCTAAGGTGAAGTTAATTGTCAGCAGGCAGTAGCACTCATTGGAAAAAGCTACCTCTATTCCCCCAGCTCCTTCTGGTGTTTCCTGACAGGAGCTTACAACTGCAGGGAAGGGATTGACCAACAGCAGTAGCAGAGAAGGAAACTCACCCAAGGTCAATCTACTGGTCAGCAGCTCTGCAGTCATCTTGGGCCTCCTGCGCCCATAGACTTATGAATCCAGTGGATCATGTTATGTCTGTCAGTCAACTGGCCTTCAATACCAGGGCTTGGCTATCTCTACAGAAGGAAAAAATATATGGGTATAGTTAACATGTGTAACTCTAATGCATAACACATGTAGCCATGTATGTAGCCAGAAGGTGTTCATTGTGCTTGCTGGAGTGATGATTGCCTCAGCTTGCACCACATTTTTTGTGCCACTGCTGCATTTCCTCCATCAATTGCCTGTTTGGCCACAGAGCATGAGTGCTTCTTTCTTCCCACATATGAAACAACTGGTCTCATGCCAGCATCAAACCCACTGTGGACCTCCTTGTACCACAGGAGACTTCAGGATGTCACGCAGCCAGTCTGACATTCAGACTTGCTGAGCTCTTGCTGAGCTTTTGCACAGCGCGCTGAAATCAGCAAGAACAACAGATGTTCAGCAACTTTGGAAATCAAGCCAAGAGCATTTGCTGGGGTTGGTCTGATGGCAGAAGGATCCTATTCTGTGTATGTGATTTAAAGTCTAAGCTGTAGACTCCTTGCTCCTCAAATGGACATGCCATGTACATTGAAATTGCAATCCAAGTTCCATGACTGCTTTATTTCATTCACAAGGTGGTTGATATGAAGCATTCAGAGAAAATATGAAGCCTACATAATGAAAGACTTGACTGAGTTGACACAGTCTGCCTAGGCCTGCAGCAGGCAAATTTTTATGGGAGATGAGGTTTTTCTTTCATGGAAATTATGTGTTCCCATAGAAAAGAAATAGCTGCTGCTCACTAGAGAGGCATGAGGCCACTGAGCAGCCTCTATCTCCAGACTTGTCATGGGCTGTCATTAATGAAGGTGGGGTGCAGGGCCTGGTGCCTCTCACAGACACCCCCTTCACAATACTGTGGTTCTCATCTTCAGACCTTGCAGCAATCCTGCTGTACGTCAGCCACAGCATGCTGGGTGGCAACCTTAGCTCTGGGGTGGATGTTGTTGACTACCTGGTGTAAGCAACCCACAGGATCCCAAATCCTTAAGGACTCAGTGGGAGAGCTTTTCAGCTAACTTGAAGTAGAATATGCATATATGTGAGAAACAGCTACTTGCCTTCTTGTTTTTTGAACTTTTGAGCTGACAAAATAGCTGAGCGAGAGCTCATATTAATACCTTGTGTATTTCAATCCATAATAGCAATCAGACTTCTCAGCTTTGCATGCAGAACGATGCTGAGGAATGAAGCCCCTGTTACCCTCTCAGCTAACAGTGACCTGGGTGTGCAAGGACTTGTCTCCAGGAGGGGTGGGACACCGGCCATATCTCTGCAGCCTTGACCCCTAGCTCTAAAAAGCCTTCCATGCTGCCTTCTCTTACTAACAAAGCTTTGTCACAAAATTTCAGAGAAAGGATATGTTTATTCTCTACTTTCCTTGCCTTTTTGTTCATTTAATCAGAACATTTCCTCATCTCATCTACCAAGATTTTTATTTGCCTATGACAGAGGCACTTTCTTTCAACATATCAATCATTTGTACTGTTGCTGAGAAAACAGTGGTTTGAACCACTACTGTTCTTTAAATATTAAAAGTAGGGGTTGATGATAAGAATAATAAACACTAAAGGCTTTTTATCTCAGGGAGTCATGAATTGGGAGCTCCATGCTTGCAAGAAATATTGGGAAAAGGAAGAAAGAGGTGACTTGCCTAGGTAAGAGATCTCTACATTTTCTTCCACAAGTGCTGTATCATACATTAGGCTTTCTGATTCCTTGGAGAATGAGGTATAGTTTGCACAGCATGGAAAGGAGACACTGCACATGAGAAGTTCATTATGAGAAATTCATGATGAGCGCAGTGTGAGTTTCCTTTAGATAATCTTTTACCAGGCAGTCTATTTAGGAAGAAATATAGGGTTAATAAACCAAGTTAAGAGAGAGGAGTAACTGAAACAGTTGGAGGAACAAAGCAGATTCACTTTCAGCATGCCCAGTTTGTCTCCATCAGATGTGCAAGTGATAAAGTGATCAGGCTAACAGAATAGCCTCAGATATGGCAAACTGTTGCACAAGGCAACTCTGTGTGTCACATTATTGAGTATTTATGAAAACTAATGTGAAACAATGGTAAAATTCAGTCGTTAAAAATGACCTGTCAGTTGCTTCTACCATTGTTTTCACTACATCCCATGAAACAAAGAACATTTGGAGTCCGGGCCTCTGCTTCATTTTCATTTTGTCCCAAGCTTGTGATGTTTTTGCAAATTTGTCAAGATGAAAGAAGATGGTAGCTGGTTCCACAACCAGCATCTTCCAGCACACTCTACAAGAACACTGGAGTAAACTGTCACTTTTCAGACAGTTGTGGCCTAAGGATATTCTCCTGTCCTCAGTTATGTATGACAAGTCCTGGGTTGTTTTCAACTAGGAACTAAGCCCACAGCCATGCTATAAAACAGCAGAGCAAGTAATTGCAAGCCAGAACTGAGACTAAAGTTCTATTTCTCTACTGAAGCCAGTCAGACCTAAAGACTTCATTTGGTATCATCAGCATTTATCACAGATCTAGAATTCACACACAAGGATATGTGAGATTTGTATGTTTTTTCTCTACACTTTGGGTAGAAGATATCAGTGGTTACAATGAGGTAATGACTGGCCAACGCTGATTTTCCAGTGACCTGTAAGGACGCTTGCTCTTGATCTCAATTCAGCACTCCTGCAGCTATGTTTTCTTACCCTTTTCTAACTTACAGTCTTGGACTGGCTCCCACACATCCACACTTAATTCTCTTAGGCTACGTGTAGAAAATGCTGTACCCTTTCTGCAAGAGCTCCTTTTCTAAATTACATTCTACTCTTCAACATATTTTACTCCCTTTTTTGTTCACTTCCTTTCTCCCTTCCATAATTTACCTTTCCC
>NW_005054328.1:5037667-5073700 GCF_000277835.1 Geospiza fortis | reverse complement strand
TCTCTGAACAGACATATTCAGCCTTCATTTCCACCTTGGGCTTTCTGTACTTGCTATGCTCTGCCACCCCTTGTCTTTGTCTGGGGGGCTTCCTTTCCTTCACCATGCCTGTTCAGGGCCTCAAAAGGCAACCTCTGGCTAGTGTCAGTTCCTCCAAACCAGCCCTTTCACTGTCTCACACCCCTCCTAGTTTCCAGAGCAAAGGATAAAAAACAAAGTTTAAAATCATATTCTTGACTTGGGTTTTTTCCCCCTCTTTGGTCCTGGCACCTTCCAATCTCCTTTAATCTTATCCATACCTCCTCCATTTGCCATTTCAGAACTCAAACAAAATATGCAGCATATAATCATAGAATAGTTGGTTAGAAGGAACCTTAAAATCATCTTGTCCCAACCACATAATTGGCAGGGACACCTTCCACTAGACCACGTTGCTCAAATGCACCTTTTCCTTGCTTCCTGTTTTGACAGCTTCCATGCTCACAGAATTTAAATTGCCAGGACTGTCTCTTAATGTCTGAATATTATTTTTCTTGGTTCCCCTCTTGGCTTCAAAAGTTTTCTTCTGCCTTTGCCTATGCAATTTATCTTATAACTTAAGATACAACTGAGATGAATCAAGACCTGGGCAACTGTGATCAAGTGAGAAAACTGATAATTTGAGGAAAATAATGCCACAGACTTTTAGGAGCATTTGAGGAAAAAAAGTTTATTTGCTTTGTACATAGCTCTTCCTTCCAAAGACAGCTGCAAAAGACAGCTGCAAAGACAGGGGGGGTTTTTTGTTTGTTTTCCTGGCTCAAATGGTAGATTTATACAGCAACCTGAAAAAAATTAATCTTGGCTCTAGATACATTCTGTTGTCACCTGCTGTTATCTCCAGAGATAAACCAGTAATACAAACACAGCTCTGAACACAGGTGGAGCCTGAACATAAATCAGACTATGCCCAACAGTCCCAAAATCAGTTCTCCCCTGTCCTGGGGTGCTACTGGCATCCCCAGCACAGGCAATGCATGGGTTTAAACAAAACCAGGAGGGTTGGAGCCAGCCTGGATATTTCGAGTACCTGTTCATATTGCCTTGTCCAAGCTCATTGTCCTTCATAATTGCCATCATATGTTTCTATGTGCAATGTGACTGAAGGATAGCTTTATATCCGTTCTGCTATTTGCTTATGCTGCATCACAGTATATACAGCAGAAGTCCCTCAGAGCTGCACAAAAGTGGGAACCAAAGTGTTCAAAAACAAGCACAATCAGTAGCTTGGAGTAATTTTCATGAGCAATTTTATTTCAGTTGTGTGTTTTGTGAGGGAAAGTAGTTTAAATCAGCTCTCTACTTCTACTTATATTAACTGTAGTATTTTCCCTGTTGCAATTGTCTCTTCATTTAACTGTTGTTTGGTTAAAGCAAAAGTGTATTATAACACATTTTAAAGTAACATTTCTTTATTTTTTTCCCTCAAATCTAGCAATAATACTACCTTAACATGACAGAAAAAATTGCATTATTTAATTCTTAAAAAGCTAATAATACAGTTCAAGCTGTGAACATAATTTGTCTCAGATTGTTTCTTACTTGTTACTTTAATGACAACACTACTTTTTTTTTTTCACATTTTTGTTAATTTTAACACTCTCTAATCTTAAAATTGCCATGAAGAAACTTTCACAATTCGTATGCTCAAGGGAAGTTGATGTTACTTTACCAGGGACTTTTCTATTTGGAAGTTAAAATGAAACATATCTGAATGAATAGCAGGACGAAGTTATAAAATGAAAGACACTGTGGCAAACTTCACAGCACTTCTATAAATCAGGATTTTTCAATCTCTAAGTCACATGATCACCATGGTTCCCTACGTCCTCAACAAATTAAGAATATCCATCAAACAACAAACCTTTCCATTGATAGGGAATATTGTATCCAGGCTCAGTAAATACATATCCAGACACAGAAATGCAGTCATATCAAGAAGATCCTGAAGATAAATAGAAATTAAAAGTATACTACGTTTTTTTTTTCATCATCGTACCAAACACCACCTAGACAAAAAAAAAAAAATACTGAAAATACTGCCTGAAATCAAAGGACTTAAACTTTGCATGGCTTGGAAAAGAGTAGTTCATTCAGGCAGACAGGGGATTTTGGTAGCCACTGAAATATCTACAATGCTTACTACCTTGTGCATGGCCAATTATTGCTACAGTGCTCTGTTAGACAGAGATTTTAATGGTTAAACAATTCTGGAGGACTAGACAAACATGTCTATGCAGATCTCCATCTGCCTCTCTTGGTCAGCTCCTTCTAGATTTTGATAGAACTGTGTTTTCTTTCTGCATCAAACCATCAAAAGAGGCTAGACACAGTCAGGGAATCCATTAGAAACCTCAAACCATGGTCCAACCAGCTAAATATTTATTGAATTTGGAAAAATGTGAGACAAATTTAGACTGAACTTGGGCTGAATTATTTTGTTTGGCAAAACATTGTTGTTTTGTATGATTATGACTCTCAAACCAGACAAAGTTAAGTGGTTTAATTTGAATGAAACTAAAGCTTAAATCAAAGCTGGAGAGACATTACTGGAACAAAAGGTGTTGGATTTTTCTTTTTTTGTTCTTTTTTTCTTTTCTTCACAGGAACAAAAGTTGTTTTGGTTTGATTCTTTTTTCGTCTTGAGCCAAACTCTATAAAATATTTTATCTGTGCCTTTCGTCTGCCTGCACATATGAAAATGGAAAATCATGCTGATTTTTAATACAAGGCTTTCCCTGACCATTATTTACCTATTTTCACCAGAATGTAAGAAGTCCTACAATTTTGTCAAGGTTGATTTCTTCACAGCAAACAGATTCTTCCAGAATGGAGAAGTGGTTTTGCCGAAAATAAGCAGTCTTTCAATCAAAAAGACAGAGGGAAACTCTTACGCTTTTATTGAAGACGTTAAACCAAATCACCATTCCAAATGTTAAATTACAGGGAATAGACATGTGAAAGCAACAATAAAATAGCAGCAGTAAGATTTTAAAAAGAGTTTAATTCTGCCATACTGGAATTCACATGCATTGCAAAATTTATAGCACTTCCTTTTCTCATCATCATCATTGTTATTATTTGTAACCATCAAGTGGAATGTTGTTTTCCAGACAGAGGTTTTGTAGAATGCAAGTTGCAAGCAGTTTTATTTTCATTTATCTAATATTTTTGCATAAACTTACTTTTCTCCTAGCAATATGAGTAATTTGAAATTTAAATATATTCATATCTTGAAGCTAATGCAGATACATAGCCAACTACTCACAAAACAGACATGAAACAGCAAAATATTAAGAACTTGGGTAGGTAGCACTACATTTTTTCCTCATTTGTTTGCACAAAATAATTTCCTTTCACGTTTGAATCATAAAATTCACCAAAACAAATAATTTTGCTTTGAATTGCAGATGTTTTCCTTGACAGAAGACTCCATTTAATTTAATTTAATTTAATTTAACTTAATTTAATTTAATTTATAATGCAGTTGATGGTGGAGTAAATATTGAAGTGAAGCTGTACTTCAATTTGTCTTAAGAGAAAACTAAAAGATATTTAATATTTTCGTCACTAGAGGCTAAAAAATAATATTTTCGTATCGCCATGGCCAAGTAAAGCAGAATACGATGTAGTTATGAGCTCATTTTCATGACCGGATGTAGAATCAGGGCCTTTTGGGTGTCATTCAAAAAATCCAGTGATTATGTTTGGGTTTAAAATCAATAGGGTTTTTTTATAGCTAATGAGACTATGTAGAAATGCAATGCATTATGCTTAGGAAAGAGATGGTGAGAAAAATGTGCTTCAGAGCTTCATCCTGGCCTTGTTTCTCCCTCTAATCCCTTTATCAGAGAACTTCCCTGTTGGAGTTGGATGCTTGTGTACAAGCTGGCTGTGCTGCCCAAACCTTCCTGCATTCCTGCAAGGCTGATGGGGACACTGGCATGGCACACTGCTGGGGCTGTGTGCCCATAGCAGCTGCTCAGTGCCACCAAATCCACGACACGGCATGGCAGCACGGCCCTGTGAAGGCCAGTGTGAAGAGCAACCCTGCAAGGTTTCAGTACAAAAGATGCAACAACTGCATGTGCTCTGCAGGCAGCTGCTGGCCAGCAGCAGCCCTGCCAGGCTCTCCCCCTCTCCTCCTCGGTGCCCTGAACCATGTCCTGCTGCTCAGGGGAGCGATGCTCCACAGCCTCGCCGTTCGCAAGGTCCCCGCAAATTAACTGTTTGCAGAACAACAGCAGAAAGGTAAAGCAAGGCAATTTTACACTCCACCATGAGTATATTTAAAATAATACCCACTCCCACTGTGGCGGGAGAGGAAGGCTAGCTGTAATTAAGTTGCTGAAGTATAGCACTTTCATTCATTAAAAACAATTCTTTGATTTAGCGCTTAACACAAAACACCCACAGACCACAGGAAATCTCTGGGCTAATTCTCCTGCCCTTTCACCTCTCACACATTCGAGCTTTCTGCTTTCTTCCTCCTGTCCATCTGCTTTAATCATTAGCAACAGCCTTGTGCAACACCTCTAACAAGTAAAGTCAGCTGTCATCAGAGCATATTTAAACTCTGACTGTTAGTTTCCACTAAATCAGCTCTATGCCCACAGGCCTTATTAAGCACATAGAAGGGCAGTAGTTGCAGGTCCCAAAAAGCTCCAGGGCCAACCAGCCTTTCCCAGGCAAAATTGTGGTCCATACATTCCACAGACCAGGTTTATCCTTTCCTGAGTTTTCCCAAAGCTTTGAAGTGGAAACGCAATGGCTGCAAGAAACAATTGCTGCGTGACCAGCATGCTGAGGGTAGGCCTGAGGATGGTGGATTTGCACTGCGGGCATTTGACTGCCAAAATATACCATTGTTGGGAGGGAAAAACAAGAGCAGCCCTTGACAGTGGTCTAACAGGGTAAGTACAGAGAGGACTGCAGCACGAGACCTGGAGAGGGTTTGATTTTGCTTGGGAAATGAGCACCCCTTTCATAATATGCTTGCTCTTCACAGCACGATGACTGTAGGAACAGAATGAAGCCAATGACAGGGGAAGAAGCTCTTGGTGTTCAACCAGAAGACAATCATGGGCAAAGAGGTTTGGAAAAGCCACAATGCTTGACTTTTGCACTCCTTGAAAAAGCACTGGCATTCATAATACAGCACATAATGTGAAGATGCAGTCCTACATTGTGAAAATATTTACACACTTGGATTAGCTTGGCTGGAGAATGACAGATGAAATTCAGCGATATCATGGAAACTATTGGGTTAACCCCCAAAAAAATCAGGCAATCAGGCAAAGCATCAGGTAATCAGGCAAGCTGAAGGGATACCAGGGCACTTTAGTTTCCATTGTCTTAAAAGAACCTTTGGGTTTTACTAACTAAATGCTTTGCACATATCCTAGAGTGTTAAGTCAACCATTGGGCAGGCCTAGAGAAAATATTTTAATGGAAAAAAGTCAAGTAAAAATCTGAGTCATTGGTCCTGGATATTAATTTTAAGTGTATATGTACGTACACATCTTTGGACCAGGTCCCGAATCTATGTACTAAAATTAGAGAAAATGCCAAGACATACAACCCAGACAACCACATAGAATCATCAGAATAGTTTGGACTGTAAGAGACCTTTAAAGGTGACCTAGCACAATCCTCCTGCAACAGTAGGGACACCTTCAACTAGACCACATTGCTCCAAGCCCTGTCCAATCTGATCTTGAATGTTTCTAGGGATAGGGCATCCAGTGTTTTACCATCTTCATGGTAAAAAATGTCTTCCTTATATATAGTCTAGACCTACCCCCTTTTGTTTGAAGCCTTACTTCTTGTCCTGTCACTAAAGACACTACCAAAATTCTATTTTCACAGTTCTTTTATAAGCGCTCTTTAAGTATTGAAATGCCACACTAACATCTCCTCAGAACCTTCTCTTCTCCAGATTGGAAAACCCCAGCTCTCCCAGCCTTTCCTCATTTGAAGGGTGCTCTGGCCCTCTGTTCATCATCCTTGCCCTCCTCTGGACCTTCCCCAGTAGATCCATGACTTTACTGGGTTTAGGACCCCAGAGCCAGATGCAGCACTCCACAATCTCTTCCCTTGGCCTGCTGACCTCTCTCCTTGCCATGTAGCACAAGGTACAGTTGACTTTCTGGGCTGCAAGTTTATGTCCATTTTTTTCCATCCACCAGCACCCCCAAGTACTTCTTGGCAGGGCTGGTGTCAATCCCTTCATCCTCCAGCCTGTGTTGATACCAGGAGTTGCCCTGACACAGATACAGCACCTTGAGCTTGGCCTTGTGAACCTCAAGAGGTTCACATGAGCTCACTTCTCAAGCTTGTACAGATCACTCTGAACGGCATCCCATGGCTCAGGCATGTCAGCTGCATCACTGGCACAACATCTGCCATTCAAGACAATGCATAGGTTGTGTGTCTTCAGTTTGGAAAAAACAACAGCAGAAAAGCAGTATTACAGAGCAGCAGACAGCATTGTAAGTGACAAGGCAAAGAGAAATAAGAAATTATTATTTACTGCTTGGATGTAGCCACACTGTTTTTGAACCTACTCTTTGCACTGCGCCACCTGTGAATTTTTCATGTGGTTAAAACGCCTGTAGAGTAGTTTTTAACACTGCATGTGGTTAAGCTTCAGAATCCAAAAAGAAACAAACAGATTCATGGGAAGTAGGTCTATCTCAGGTTATTGATCACAGTGGATGACAGTGTAGAGTATCACTAAGGCACTGATAACTTAAAGGCTGGGAAGATGAGTGGAGCTCTACATGCCATGAGTTAGTATTCTGTCTCTTCATGGCTGCTGCCAACCACTGTTAGAAACAAGACACTGTGTCTGAGTGATCTTCAGCTTTTTGCAGTGCCAAGACCATGTTCATGTTCTCCTGAGAATTTAACAACTCATAGGACATCTTGCCAGGTATTGAATTCAAACATTAAAGTTATAGGCTGAATCAGTACAAAGCAAACAAATTAATAAGCAGTGAAAACTTATGTTCCCATCACAGGATTGCCAAATTATCACCTGATATCTTGAATAGTGCTTTTAATCTCCAGCATACTTTACTTATTAGCTGGTGGAAGGATGGTAAGTCTACAGAGGAAATTACCCTGAGCTTCACAATGCTTCCCTTAGGGCAGCAAGAGATTCGGGTTACCCTGACCATGCACTCTATAAATGAGTATATTGAATAAGTTTGAATGTTTCAATAAAGTTGAATCACTAGTTAATATAACCATAATTAAAATTATATCAGCACCCCTGTTCTGAAATTGCATCTTACCAGCTCAGTTTCAAAGGTGTATTTTGGACAGAAGTTTTACTAAGTAAAAAAAAATCTGTGCTGAGGATGGTCCTAGAGGTGCTCCAGGTGTAGCTACATTCAGAGCTCCTGACTTCGGGCACCAGGCTCCTTCCCTCCACCTCCCTCTGGAAAAGCCTGGAGCTCTAAGCAGTTAGAGAGTGGGGGAAGGCCTTCGACCAGCTTCTCAATGAAATCACTGTTCCATAGATCTGCTGAAATGAATCTGACTGGTTTCTGCCTTCTTACACCTCTCTAAATGGATACATCTTAAAATACACACATACACAGTGCACATGAGAACATTTCACATTTGGTTTTTGCAATGTAATTGTTTTGCTTGCTCTGCTATGGTTTCTTGCACCAGACATAGGAATGTTGAGACATATGGAAAACAAAATCAGCTACAGTAAGAATGAGCTACCAGTCATCATTGTAGGTTCCTCAGAGATAGGTGAGCAAGATTAAAGACAACATTAATGAAGTGGCAGAAGGATTCTATGGAGCATTAGTGTTTCTTCTTTCATTATCAGTTCCCACAGCCCGTAACACTGTAATGCTGTGCCACGCTTGCTCAGCTCTTCAAAAGAAGCAATTCCAGAAGAAATCCTATGATGACAGTCTGTAACTATATAATCTGTTGTGAAAGTTGCAAGATGACAGCAATTAAAAGAAATTTAAGGCTCTTCACAGCCCAGTTTGGGTCTCTTCACCAAATGCTCAGGGAGGTTAAAGTGACCTCTTATGAGCAGTCCAGTCTTAGAGATGGTACACAGAACAAACATCAGCAGAGTTTTAAACTCTATACTAAGGGAAAACTTGGACATAGGGTGGAAAAACTAGTGATGATCTGCTTAGTCCTGGTTTACACCTTAGCACAATGCCCTACACTGCACCCCCCCATATTTACTAAACATCATCAGCTCCTCACCTCTGTCTGCCTGGGAGCCTCAGTGGAAACACCCTTGAATTACCTTTAATCCCAGCCTGCCAGCCTGTGGCTGTGGACCAGCACAGGCACAGTAAGGGCTGCAGGGAGCCTCTTGGGGCCAGAAAACACCCACTGCTCTGACATCTGCCCTGCTCAGCTGCTGCTGCCCCTGAGGTGGACACATGTGGATCAATGCCTCTTGCTGAGACAGCTGGCCAGAGCTGAGCTTTTCTGCAGCACCCCCCTGTTCCTCCTCCCCGCGCTCTGTGCAGCAGCCAAACCAAGCAGTGCTGCTGAGAAGCTTGGAGGTGACAGGATGTGTACAAGTGGCTGTGGCGGTGCCAAGAGCAAGGTGGGTCACTGCCTGTGGGTTTAGCCAGCCTTGCAGTTGGGTTTTGCAGCCCCAGCCTCTGGCCTCCTCTCAATACCTCAGCCACCTTGTTCAAAACTGGCTTAAGTATGTCTGCACTGCTCATGCTGCCAGCTGCACTCACCATCCCAAACACACTGCAGGCACCCTTGGCTCCAGAGATAACCCATTGCTTGTGGCCATGCACAGAAAACTCCGGTTTTCCAAAGCGTTGCCTCAACCCTTCAGGCAGGCATTAGGAGCACTTACAGAAGCATACAGAATACTTTGTTCCAGTGCTCAATGGTCTGTTTGTGTGTTTACCAACTGGAGGGGGTTGCAGCACGCAATTTTGCCAAAGCAAAAAGGTGTTCCAAGAAGAGCAGCAGCAGCTGTAAGCATGCTCTGGGAATTAAATAATGGCATCTTATAAAACTTCACAAATTGAGCCAATAAGTGTGCAATAAGTCAGTTTTGAAATTACTGTCTTATATCAAGTTTCTCTAATAAAAGTCAAATTTGTCCTTAGAAAAGCTTAAAGCCCATATGTAGGAAAACTTTACAACACTAATGGGAACCATGATAGAGCAGCATGTTAGTAAATACATGTGTAAGCAGCACAGTACAAAGAGAAAAGTAGCAAAATGTTAATTATCTCCCTCCTGTATTATTTTTAGTTGTCACTGTGGATGCAACTGCAGTGGAACACATGCACATTCTGACAGCTGCTCTGTTCCATAAGGATTAAAACAGCAGGAAGACCAGCAATGTGAAAGAGATAAAACAGAGACTTTTCTTCTAAAAGAATTCGTTACATGTCCATTTAGAGATAGAAATAACCTTTTTATGTTCTCAGTGATTGATCCAGACAACTTTTTTAAAGGACATATATGGGTTGGAAAGAAAGCTGTCTCATGCTGGAGAGCTAATCCACAGGGATAGTTTCCTCACTAACATCATGGGTTCTCACTTGGCTTGGATGTGTTGCAAACAGTCGTGCTAGCATTGACAGAGGGGTAGTCTTTCACATCCCAGAGGCCTCTGGCAGTCTCACCCAGCAAGCTTGGAGCCAGCCTGGAATCGAGGTCTCCACCAGAGGAAAGGTGAGCAAAGGTGCTGTTGCTTTGCAGGTGTGAGACTTGGACACTGTGCAGAAGATCTGTCCTGCTGCTGGAGAGGTTCCAGCCTTTCCATATGGAGCACCGCTGAGTAATGACAACTCATCCACTGGCTAACTGCGTTTCCCAAATGGGCAAACTTTCCATGGCCTGAAATAGAAGTGAGCAAACTCATTTTGCTTGCATTTTTCCTTAGCCAACAGTATGACTCCAACAGTACAAGGCAGAACCACTCTGTGCTGTCTGAATTAGGTAACCACAACTCTATTGGTTGAGGTATAATAATAAAAGTCCATCTGAATGGATCCAGGTAAGCCCTTTGATGCCCTCTAATCTGAGCTTTTAGAGAAAAAACATCTAACAGAGCTCCAGGATAAAGGACACTGTAGGCCTTTTTCCACTGAAAGACCATACCCTTAAATAGGAAAGGAGAAAAGACAAAAACTGAGCAGTTTACAAGGTGGTTTCAGATGCTGAGTTAATCCAGCAAATTATGGGATAAATAGAGCCCATTACCCATGCAGTCATACCTACACCCACCAAACCTCATCAATCTATCACAGAACAGAATCACTTCCTACCATGGAGACATTAAACACAATGAGGCAAATAAACAGAAATGCTTCCCCAAAGCTCTGCATAACTAAACTGGAGATGCTGCATAAAAAGGGTTACAGAGTACCTAACTCCAAAAGGACATTCAAGGGTACAAGTCTTAATGAGTCCAGAGTCAATAACTGAAGTTCTACACTAGGATGAGTCTTTAAGATATAGTTTCATTGTTTCTTAGTTTATATGACTCCAATTCAGCCTATTGGATTTTGTGATTTTGGTTCATAGGCATTTGACCCATGCATCACACTGAGTAAGTACTAATCCTAATATTTTTATATAGATGACGTCTAGAATCTGGGCATAAAAACACCAAATTCTTTTAAGGAACTACACTTCGACTTAATGTAGGGGACCTGGTCAACAGTTTAGATATATATTTTTGTTTCATCATTTTGAGTTAATAGACAAGGCCATTTCAAAGATTTTCTTTGCCTTTGAGGTAAAAACAAAACAAAAAAAAAGATAGCTTATGTAACTTTTCCTTATCACCAGATCTTCTTGAGACCTACTGTCCTGCTTTTAGAAATTGACAAATTATATCCTCTTCCTGTGATATGGTGACTAAAACTGTATAAATGTGTGTTTCAGACAGTAACGTGTGAACAACAGATCAGGTCCTTCCACTCTGCAAATATAACAGAACTCAGATATTTCCTGGGCCACAGTGAGGATATAAGCAAAGTAACTCCTCAAATATGTCAAAGGTCTGGGCTTGGAGGCCAGAAAACATCACTTTACCTGTTATATTCTACATAACTTTGGTCATCACAAGAGCATTCAAGTATGGGAGCCGATTTCCTTAGCACAGTGTCTGCCATATATGGCCCATTTGTCTGGACAAGAGTTGTGGATGTGACAATGCTTTATTTGGTTGTTGGGCCCTTCCTTTGCTTGCTTTTGGGTACAACAGAGAGCTTGGATATGTTGGAATGACGCATACCCTCATCTTCAGTCAGGTGCAGATGATCCTCTCTTCTTGTAGTGGGTTATTCCATGGGCATGGAAGGTCCCTGCCTCAGCAAGTCTTCAAGGTGAAGACCAACAGCCATTCATGATCTTTCCTCCCTAACCTTTTGAAAAGTCGTCTGGAAAACCTGAGCTCAGGTCCTGCCTGTTTTTAGAAGGCAAGAATCAGCACCTTGAACCCGATTCATAATTCAGGAGAAAAACTGTTTTCCTGCTCATACTTAAAATGGCAGAGTTCCCTACAGCTCCTTGGACCAGGTTTTGGGCAGCCTAATTTCACACAAATCCCCATGCTTAGGGTTTCCTGTGGTGGGCTGTAGGCCTTTGGGCATCCAAGGCAAAACAAAAACACTAAAAAATTGGTTTTAGAGGCAAATGGGGCTTACTGACCCTAGGCCTGTATGTTTCCACTCCTAAAGGTGTGGGGTTTTTTTGATGCTTCAGTCTACAGCATGACCAAGATTGGCAGGAAGTGTCCTGGATAACAGCAAATTACAGAACAACATGCTGCAACTAGCTTGAGCTAAAAGCACTTGACTTTCAGTGGAACTTTTCAGCTCTAGCACTCTGGATCCAACTGTTGCTCTTTCCTTTTGGCTACAATACAGTAGCAGAAAGCTGCAGCTTCCTCTAGGTGCAACAAGAGGAGCATCTGGGGATATTTTTGTCAAAGGTAGTGAGTAGGGCTAAGATAAATTAGAATCCCAAAGCAATTCTTGACTAGAACTTTGCAGATTTTTATCTGTGACATTGCAGATTTTTCACTCATTCTCTTGATTTTTTTGTGTGTGTGCATATACAACATGAAATGGAAGAAGGTTCTGGAGCAAATAGTACAGTTTGGTTTTGTACAACAATTCCCACAGATCTGTGAAGTTGTAGTAGAATTTGATTTGCATTCTGTTAGTAAAATAAATACACAGTGTTTTAAAAATATTTTTTATTTTTCCATAAAAATATTATACCATCTATCCCTCCCTTTAGAAGCTGTTTTGCCTTTGAGATGCTAAGGCATCACAAATGTGTAACTAAGAAGGTTTTTTTTCCTAGAATGTCACAACAGTCTCTTCTCCTAAAATGGAAAATATCACTGTCTCCATATTTCATGATATTCTGGGGAATATGAAGTGAGCTTTTTTATGGACTAGGACAGTGGGGCATTGGAACAGCATGTGCAGGAAGTCACAGTGCAACCGCTGGGGATATGGTGAAATGCAAAAAAAACCTCACATTTCTACTTACAGTGCTATCTGGGAAGGAATTTCCCAATAATATAAGAAGATATATGGATAGTCTGACCTATTTTTTTGTAGAGACTCACTGCAGCTGAGTATTTCCTGTACTGACCTGGATCCAATATCATAGAACCTAATAAATCAGTTAATATTTCAGGTAACTAAAATATTAAAAGATGCCTTAAAGATTTAAAATTTTTCCACACATCATACTCCAGCTTAACAAACAAAGGTAATGTGAAACATGTAAAAAGTCCCCTCCTTTATTAATTTTTCATTCTTTTTTTTCTTTTTCCTTGAAAGCTATCCAACTAAGCAAAGAAGCCTTGGCCTTAGAAGGCACTTTTCTCTTTACCAGAGTGTTCAGAGACAATGTGTGTGGCACATTTAAGTGATACATAATCCCCAGTTCTTTTCCTCTGTCTCTAAGGAATAAAGACATAATCTCTTGTTGTGGTAAGAACTATTCCCTAGAATACAGATTTCATCTATACAGTGTATCTACTGTTGCTCCAGTTACTAAACATCCTGTTAGATTTCTTATCTGTTCCCAAATACAGGATTTTTTCCTATGATTTGACTCAAGAATTCAAATTTTCATTTGTGTCACATAGGCTCCCTGTTGACCCCTCAGTTTTCCTATGTATGGTAACTCTGTGTAAGCACCCAGGAATAAATACACTTGGAATAGAACCAATTCATTCACTTTGTTAGGCTTTGCTGACCATGATGTAACTACACAGACATCACACTGCTTAGCCCAGGAGAATCTGTCCATATTAAAAAAAAAAAAAAAAAAGCCTTCCTATTGTTTTCCTAAAACAAAAGGATCTCAGTTTCATAGAGCCAAGACTTTTATAATAACCCAGTCACTCAATTTCTTGGAAGTTCAAGAAACAGTTAATTCAACATGATCTCTCAGAAAAAGCCTAGTAGCAGAAAAGCGCTTGCTGAAGGCCTTTTGCTTTACTCTGGGTTTTAGTTAATTTTATACATGACAACTAGGTCATAATTCATTCCAGCCCATTTGCAAGCCAAGGATTCTAGGATTTGTATAATTCTTTTGTAAAATAGCCAATTTCATGCAGAGCATGCAAACATTCAGAATTGCAACTGTCAGGAGACAAAATTTGCCAACAGCCAAATGGAATTAAATTCAAAAACATTTCAGTCACTCTCTTTTATATTAAGTAAGCATAAAACAAAATTTTACAGAAAAAAATGGTTGTGACACCAAAATAATACTTTGTCATTGATCCCCAGATACTAATTCAACCCCAAATCCTTAAAACTCAAGGCATTTTTCATGAAATTCTGATGGAGGCTTTTATGCTTTCCAGGTTTTCCCGACTCTCCCAGCCCTGCAGAGAAACAGGCAAGTGAAAAGCCCTTGGTATAGCCATAGCTAACAGCATAGTTACAGATTTTAGGTTTTGGCTGTTTTTTTCTATTTATAAATATCCTATGAACAAGCTGTAATTTGACTGCTTATTTTTTTAATGTAAAGTAATATCATTTTCAGGTTGCAGACTAGACATGGAATATTCACTGCAAGTATCAAGCAAAATCCATCTATGATTTGAGCTAACATTTCAGATCATCACTAACAAAACAGTAGACAAAACCTAACTGTGTTTCCATGAAATTTAACTATATAATATCATTATGTTTACAGATGCACCCAATGCTAGAAGTAGAAAAGTTTTCAGCTGGATCAAGGAACTTGTCACATGAGGAACATCAAAATGTTCTTTGGCATTTTTTTTACTTTAGAACAACAAATAAAAGGAGTTTTTATTGCATTCATTTGTGCTGTTGCATTTTTTTAATAAATTCAGACTTGATAGCATATAAATATATAAGGTTTATGAACACATAGTTTCTGTACACATTTTGCTTTAAACAAATCACTTATATATTAGGAAATCTTTAAAAATGCCAGTCATCCACAGTGATATTGTATAAAAATATTCTTATGTTTCCTAATTAAAATAGGATGTTACATTTCAAAATGTCCATCTATTTGTTTTTTACAAAAAAAGGTTAAGTCCACAGATCAATAAGCATTTCAAGTGTTTTAGGATTTTCACTGTGCTATCCACCAAAACTATCTGAATGGTTTAGGTTTGGAGTAACTTCATCCCCACCCTGTCACTCCATCCCTGCCACTGAAGTCGAAACAAATTATCGGTTCTGGAAGAGCTCAACTGAAAGACAAGACAGTCACAATCTTCAGTCTGAAATTAGATGTAATTTCAGCCCATCTCAATGCCACTAGCGGGGTAGGTGATGCCCATGGGAGGGTGGTGGCACCTTCCCATTAGAACGTAGCCCCCTCCACACATAGCCTGGGCAGGACCCCCTTCAGCCACTCAGTAATATGCTGTTGCCACAGGTGAGTCAGAGCCTGAAGACTCCCTGGGGCAGAATTGCCACTTCATACCAGCCTTGCTCTGAATCTGGCCAAGCCAAGCAGCTGCAACCCCACATTACTCACTTGGCAGGCAGGTCGATCCTACAATTTGTTGAGCACTTACAGCAGTCCATTAAACAAACCTTGGTGTATGTGAAGTCCTCAAATTCAATGGGAGTCCTGCAGTGACTGAGAGATTTTGGTTTCAAGGATCCCATCCTTCCCAGTACTGGTCCATTCCCAGTTCATGGGAATTTTGCCATTGAATTCCACTGGTATTGAGGGGGTACTCCAGGGTCAGGTCAATTCTGTAACTTGGAGGAAAACATGCCTTTAACCACATAACCTGTGTTGTAACCCAGCACTGATATTCTGCTGCAGAAAACTTTTCTGCATGCAAAATTTGCATTTTCACTTTGTAATGTTGCAGTTACAGTCCTTGCAAGTGTCTGCTTGGATCCACTATGAAAGTGGGGTAAAACTGAAACTAGTTGAATTAAAGGTGTTCCATGTTTGCACTGGTTTAAAATGCCTTTTTCTCATAACTCCTCACAAGATACATCCTCCTGGCTAATCCTGTGAATCCAGGACAAAAAAGCCACTTCACACAGTCTGTTTCAACTGTACAATGAAATATCCAAAGGAATTAGTTTGGACAAATCCTTTGATTTGGAGTTGTTTGAAGGTAGGGCAAGATAATAGTGCCACTGGTGAAGGAATTTGAGATAAACAGGAGGTGAAATGTCTCTGGTTTAAGGGATAGCTGATACTACACCTTGGTTTTCTTTCTAAAAGTCTGCACTTGCTGTCAGCAACAATGGATACAGCAGACTTGAGCTTCCTCATATCCACCAGACAATCCTGCTCATTCCCAACGATCACATATTCCTTGACTTGCAGCTACTTTTCAATGTCTGCTGCTGACTTACCTCAATTTCAGTGCATGTGGAGGCTGCTGTTCCGTGAGCACTGAGAGCCAGCCAGTGGCTTTACTGTGGAGCAAAAGAAAAGGTCACTACTGAAATAGCTTTCCAACTACAGGTCGTGTCTGCAGGGGCAGATGCATCTCCTCACACACACTCTGCATCCCTCTGCCATCAGGGGGCTCCAGGAAGACCAGCTGCTTCTACCTATATGGAGAAACAGAAAATAAGTGCAGATACACCCCTATAGATAGAAAAGATGGGTCAAGAGAAGGGAAAATGAAAATGGATTGGCTCATTACAAGGGTCTGGAAGAGAGTTTGGGTGATTTTTTTCTTCTGGTTTAAAAATGCCTATTCAAAATGAACACATATAAGGCATTTAGAAAACTTCATTTTAAGGAAGTGATTAAAAGAAAAGAATATAAAGGCAAAGTCAGACAGTGACTCCAGGCAAAACATTTACCAATGTTGCTTTATTTGCAGAAAAAAACAATGCAATATTGGTCAAGTAATTCCTCCCCACTGAAGACCACAATAATATTAATTGAACTACTTACTTGACAAAAAAGCCCAGCTATTATTTAGTCAGCTGTAGTTACAGCCTAATTTATGTCCGTTTCCATTCTCATTGTTATGAGAGTTTCCCTCAGGAGCTAACAGTGTGAGATAGTACAAAAATGCTTTTATTTCTTTTGTATTATTGCCTACACCCAAATGCTTGCTAATTGTACTAGGTTTTTTCAATATGACAAGAGGAACATGCTGAGTGAGAATTTTAACAGCAAAAATTATTTAAGAAACAAAAAAGTCTTGTTTTCCCCTACTCCCAACTTCTTGGACACCAGCAAATAACTGAGTAGAAAAACATCAGCAAGAAAGAAGCATTTGTGACCTCCACAGTGCATTAACTGGCTTTAATGAGATGACAAAGTACCCAGAATCCAGCTGTCTACAGCAAATCATCCGGATCGTCAAGCTGAGGGTACCTCCAAGTTATAAAACTGTCTCCATACAGCAGGCCCTGAGAAACCCATTTCAAAGCATCCCTACAACCTCCTCTTTTCACATACACACAAGGAACACATGTAATTTTTAAGAGGCCCAGAAAAGTAACCACAGTGTGAAACAAAAAATACAACAAAGTCCATGGGTATTTGGGGCCACTGGAGTATTTCCTCTCTTTATTTTTTTGCTTTTTTCCCCCTACTTTTATCCTCCTCCTGGCAGCAGCCCTTTCTTGCTCTTGACCCTTAGCTATGCTACCTCTCCTCCCACCCCCCAGACATCCCTGCACATCCCCAAACATCCCTGCACATCCCCACACATCCCTGTACGTTCCCACACATCCTGTGGCAGCCAGCAAATACTCAGCAGCTGGCCATGGCAGGCCTACCCAAAAGGGAGCAGCCGAAATATTCCCTCCAGGGCTTCCCTTCAGCATCACCATCAGGAAACTTGCTGCTGACAAAGGCTCCGTGCTGGCCCCAGGAATCAAACAGTGGCCAAAGAGTAGGGGCTCTCCCTGTAGCCCAAACAAACACAACTTATTGTAATCTCTTGCTGCCTCCTGTGCTTATACAGTATAGGCCTTCTTGGGTTACAAGACACTTTGAAGATCTCACCTTCTCCCATTACTTGTCTTTTATATAAAACGTCCGCAGATGTGAGTCTGCTAGCGTGTCCGAGGGCTGTGGTTAATAACTCACAAAGCAATCCTTCCTATCGGGCTCGTTGTGCAGCGCAGGGCGGCACGGCAGCGCTGCCCTGCTGCAGGAGCACCCTCTGCTGACTCCCACGAGGGGCCGCAGCCCTGGGGCCACTGGGGCCACCTTGGGCACCTGCTGGGGGACAGCCCCCGGCTGCAGGGACGCTGCATCCCAGCTTCTCCGGGCTCACAGAGACTGTCAAAACCCTTGCAGCAAACAGCAAAGCTCAATGTCCCGGCAAAGACCAAATGAAAAGGACCCAAGTGGGAGCACACTGATGTGTTACCCACAGAAAGGCCATGCAATGCAACTCCAACTCCTGAGAATCGCCTGCAGACAGCCCAGCACATTTCCGCGTGCACGCTCCAGCAATCATACTGAAAAGGCTCCCCTTGAGCCAAAGGCACAAGGAAATAGTCTAGACAGACACAAGCTAAAATGGGCCATTGTATGTGATACTGCACTCTCAGTTCAGCCCAGGTGTGAGGAGAGCACAGCAGAGGATGTGGGCCATGTCAGGTAACTCTCTGGAGGTGGGACTGATGCTCTGGGCCAGCAGTCACTGACTGAGAAGAGTCTCCCTAGGAGTGTGCACTGGGCGGGTCTTCAATGCCCTTCATGACTGTGACAGCTCTGGAGCTGCAAATGGCAGCAATGATGGTGAGAACAGTCAAACAGCATCTTCCTGCAGGGATGTGTGGACTAGGTCCTCCAAAATAATGTGGTGCAGCAATGGCTGCTCAATAAAGAACCATTGTGTAGCTCAAGAGGGCTGGTGGCAAGTGCTTGTCCTTCCTGGTCTTGCCACATCTATCTCTATGAACAGTAAGTCTATTTACCACTTCCCTTTGCAAAATATTTTTTAAAATATTCAAAACACTTCCTAAGTGCTTGCTAATTGGAGAGCTAATGGCAATATACCTCACCAGGAATCCTTACAAGATTTTAAACTGATGATTAATTTCAGATTCCCAAAATTCATTTAAGTGGTATAAATATTACAGAAAAGCTTTCTCAGGTACTGTGCAATTTCAGTTTTCTTTCAATTTTGCTTACATCCTTGGACATTTTTTTGCCACAAAAGTGATTACAAACACAAAACATTAACAGCTCTCTAGGCATACTCTCACCTGAGGAAGAGTTTGTTGAAATCTTGCCTGCTTTTTCAGACTAGTGTAATAAAAGATATTTCACTGCCTTACAAACCTTGATCAACATGTTGAAAATATTATCACCAGCAATCCTGTAGTACTCAGATTAGAAGGGCAGAGGCATGTTCTCATTTAGTTAGAAACCAAACTGACCTCCTCCTGCCTGAAACCTTTGGCTTCTTATCTCCAGGCTGTGCTACAGGAGCTCCTTTTTGCACCAGCAGAAACCATGAACAGCCACTGGACACCCTTCACAGCAGGATGGAGGCCAAGGCTTCAGGATGGAGGGATTGTCAGCCTTCAGGACCCTGGCTAGGCTGTCCCTCCCTCCACACTGCTGCTTGTGACCCCAGACTGCCCTGTCCTGCTGTCCTTAGGATGGGGGTGCAGCTGGTTGATGCAGAGTGGGAGGTGTCACTGGGCAGCCTCGGCAAGTGGCTGGTGACACGTGAAAGCTGCTGTGCTGATGCTCCCACACTGTCACAGACTCCTTCACGTGAGCTAAGGGCTGCTGCACCGCCAGGAATACCTGCAGGGACTGCTGTTACCAAATTTCATTACACTTGGCTTTCTCAGATTATCATATGATGGAGGAAAAGTGAAAGGGAGTAGGTTTAGATTAGGTATTAAGAGGAAATTCTTTACACTGAGGCACTGGGAAAGGTTGCCTGGAGAAGCTGTGGATGCCCCAACCCTGGAAGTGTTAGAGACCACACTCAGAGGAGCTTTGAGTAAACTGGTCTAGTGGAAGATGTCCCTGCCCATTGCAGGTGGGGTGGAACTAGATAAACCTTAGGGTCTCTTCCAACCCCAACATTCTATGATTGTATAGTAGAATTTGCCTAGGCAGTCGTTGCTGACAGGGCAGGGATACAGGAAGATTTGTGGCAAATGCTGAATTCTTCCCCACTCTCTCATCCAGGGAGAGTCAATACCTTCATAGAGGAGAGGCTTGAACCACTGCAAGGACAGTCAGTAAGCCAAGACCAACCACTATAAGAAACACTGCATGTTGCACTGCATGGAGAGGCAATTTATTGATCCCTGCTTCAGTGTACCAAGATATTTTATATTTTTAAAGGAGGTGGAAAGCATACAGACAGCTTACTTCTGCCAAAAAATGCCTGTTAAGAGACCTTGAGGAATACTTAATTGGAAAAATATTCTGGTTGATCTGGCTTTCAGATTTTAATTACAATTCTGTTAATCAGTGCATCAGAACCACACATAGCATCTCTCATCCACATCTATTGTGAACAGCCAGTCAGCAGGTAGGGACAAAGGGCAGTTTTAAATACACATTGTTTCACTAGAGCTAGTTACGAAGCAGCATCTAACAAACTCCCTGACTCACTCAGGGAGCATCCACAGAAAATGAGGCTCTCTGACAAAACAACTCCCTTGCAACAGCAGTAAGAGGATTTGTTCTGAAGGTCTTTTATTTAGGAAGAGCAGCAAAATGTTAAGAAGTGCCAAGATTTTTCTTTTGCATATAAATCCCCTCACTTTTTTTTATTTCAGGGGTCATGCACCACTGAGGTATGTGGTAAGGAAATAGCATCTTGAACTTGCCTTATACTGAAAAATGAAACAGATCTTCAATATTCCATGGAGAAGAGGGTGTGCATCGTTTCTTCAGAATAAGCCCTTTGTGTCTCTATTATTTTTACAATGCACTTTAATGACCTGAAAGCATGTGTGTGCCTTCTTAAATCATCACATACAAAACTACATTTTGACTGTAAAATGTATTAAGAATCTTATAGAGGAAGTTATGCCATGTGTGGAGGGGTTGTTTTCTCTTTTCAAAGATAGCATGAGTTTTGTCCATATTATGAGAACGAGCTCCAAAAATGAAAAAAACTAAAGTGGGAAGGGGAAGATGGCAGCGGTTTTTTTGTTTGTTTTGTTTTTTTTTTTTAAAGAATGAATCCTAGCTCTAGACACCAGTGTTAGAAAAGTCACCCTTACCAGATGGTTAATACAGACAAGGGAAAACAGCCAACTTGATTTCAAATGTGAGAGTGATTTTTAAAATGAATGATAGAAACTACTTCAGATTCATTATTTTAAGCAGAGAAACTCATGTGTTTAGCTTATGGGTCTGGTTTGAATAAAAGTTTGTCTTTCTTGAATAGAAATCATATGTGATTCAGGCAGTGGCCTGGGCCATTTGCTAGTACTAATTGTTGAGGGTTGAAAGTAGGGTAGAAGATTGTTAAAGTCTTCCCTGGCAGTAACTTGATCTGTGGAAATGTACTTTACAGGATCTGTGATGAGATTTACAGCTGGCAAAAGCTTGTGATAGGATGGCCACATGACTTCACATCTCCCTTTTAATAATAGAATAAAAGCTCACATGACACAAGTTTGGTAGGTAAAGGATGGCAGGGATTGTATAAACTGAAACAGGAATATATATTTTTATAAATATTTCACATCTTGAAAGATACTTGATGATGCGGCTATTTTGAAATAATATTATCACAATATGCTGAAGTAAAGCTGGCAACTTAGAAAACCACCAACTGAGGCCAGATGGGCCACTGAAGTTTTCACATGAAATACTGGCGGAAAAAAAAAAAGCGTGAGATTTTAATCACATCAGTTTGCCCTTGCCCAGTCTCAACAGAAACCTGGTCAGTTGGTAAACGCTTCATTTGCTGATAAGGAAGAGCTCTAACCTTAGTTTAAAAGACAAAATGTGATTATTCCACCTAATTTACAGGTTAGCAGTGGCACCCTGGTAAATTCCAGAGTGAAATCTTATCTTCTGTTTCTGAAATGCCAGTGTTGCTGTATATTCAACCTTCAGCCATAGCCCTTAGTGCAGCATTGCCATTCATATCCGCATCCAAGCTTGCTGGAGCTTACTGCTGTGTGAAACACCTAGGGCATTATTCAGCTGCCCAAAAATAGGTTTCATAGCCCTTCAAATGCCCTTCTGTGTCTGAGACATCCCCAGTGGTCTGGCAGACAGGGTGCACAAACCACTGCTCTTCATGTCCCTGCCTCCCCTTCCAGAGCAGCACCCAGCTGCCTTGGGGAGGCACACACAGACAGAGGAGCATCACAAGCAGAACCAGACACCGCAGGCTGAAGCACTGAATCAAATCCTCTACATCTGTGGTGTAAACCTGCTAAGTCCCTTTGGAATCAGGCATTACAGGGACCCATAATGGAATTGTGGCTCCAGGGCAGAAAGGAGTTGTGGGTTTGATGCCCAGGTGGAATGCCACAGCTCCTCACCCATGGGGAGCAAGAAAAGTTTGGCCCCAGTCAAAGGGATGAGTGGCTTTTGGTTAGTGTTCATACCAACAACACATCATTCATGAGCTTGTCCAGAAGAATTTCAGCCTGCAGTTCCAGTCAGAGAATCACACACTTATTTTCATTGCACATCCAATCCGTATCCCTGCATTTCCTGAAGCTTTGTCATGCTCGGGTAGACAGAAACTATTTTTTTCACTAATGTTTGTATTGTTTCACATCTGGTTCATAATAATTCTCATGCTATTGTCAGTGGAATTGCTCTGCCATTTCCTTTCATGATGTGCTTGATGGCTTCTCTGGAAAACAGTTTATTTACAGGTTCAAGAGGATGCCGTTGGGTGCATTTTCGATTTGGCAAACTACAAAAGTAACATTTACAGTTATAAACACCTGCATAGACTAACACATATATTGTATAACTTTCTTCACAGAGAGGTATACAGCATAAATGTCATGTAAACAGCTTTCCACAAATCAAAATGAACACCAAAAAAAAACCCCAAGACTCTTAGGGGAAAAAAAAAACAACTGCAAGTTTTGCCAAACTTTTCACTTCCATTCCTTCCCAATCCTAGTCATGGTTAGTTCAGATTTTCTCCACTGACTCTCTTTTGAAAGTAGTGAATATTGTGTACTCGTTTTGTATTCTATTGAAAAACACAAACTTCCAAAAACACAGGTTTTTTGTTTTGTTGGTTTTGGTTTTTTTGTGGGTTTTTTTTAAGTGATTTTACTTCTTTATTCATTTGCAGAATAGCAGCCGGCTGTGAAAATACTCTGTGTTGTGTCCTGCTCTACAAGAAGTTAGGTGCTCTTCTTTGGAGGAAGCTGCGCTCCTTGATTGAGTCATGTCTAAGTTCTTTCACATTTTGCTGGTTCTTACCTGAACATCCCCTGGCAATTTTAGACAGGACAGTGTCCTTGCCCTAAACACAGCTAATCAGTTTTCAGATCTATTGTTCAGCTGGAGAGCAGATATGATTATGTAAGGGTCACTTGTGAATAAAGACTGCAGCACCCCTGACTGTGGGGTTTCCAGAAGATAGTAACAAACTCACAGTTGCCCACAGCAAAAATGCCTGAGAGAAAATTTGGCTCTTACACTTGTAAACCTGACATTAGTGACGGAAATCAATCTCTTGTCTGCGTATCTCTCAAAAGGGATGGAGATGGCTGTGGAATAGACCTTTCCTGCTCTGATTCAACATCTCAGTTATTTTCCTAGCCCTCACATTCCCATAGGAACACATCTTTTTCTTCCTGTTTGTTGTATATCCTTCAGTCCTCTTCCACTGACAACCCCAAGGGAAACTGTCACAAAAGGTCCAAAAAAAACTCATATGTCTGACTGTGGAGGGTGGGGTCCTACTCTGTAGAACTCTCCTGCCTCTACTCCTGAACACTTCTAGGAGGTGCAAAGCTACTCCAGTGGTGTGGAGAAACAGATCAAAGGACTAGCAATTTATAGCTGTTCATTATGGACAAGGCTGCAGCATGGACCTTTGGGCAGGGTCTTGGAAAGAACTGATTTAACTTAATCGGTCTCCAGAACTGCCAAGATTATAGAAAAGACCACTGAGACCACTAAAAAAGAACAAGATAGAACAAGCCACCTGAGCCCCATACTTCCTAAGCCAGGCCTCTGAGAGTTTCTGCACGTGACAACCTTTCACAGGCAGTTGGGTACAAACACTGAGCAAGGAATGTAGGCCTTTGCCAGGAATATGCTTTAGAGAACAGCATGGACAAAGGCTAAGAAAAGCTTTCACAAACAGCACAGAAAACAGGAATTAGTGAAATTCCTTTCCCAGCTGTAATTCGCATGTGTTTTAAGCACTATTAACACAGACAAAAACAAATTTTCAGATAGTTTCTGTAATAGCAAAAGAGGTTGCTCTTGTAACAGGTTATGACTCAATGTTTCGTTTTCTTTCATGCACTATAACTTACATCCGGCCATCTTGTAGCTGGCTCTGTCAGCAAGTCCTGATTCCCTTTTAAGCCTCAACCCCTGGCACTCAGAACTAAAGCAATGAGACCAAGTCCTTAAACTTATCCATTAAATGTGTTGGCTTTGAGAGCTTTCTCCAGAATTATGTCAACCCTCCACTTATCACCTATCTTCCTACCTGCTGCAAGTGCCCCTATTCACCACACTTTGTATACAGCCTGGGATCTTTCAGAGATCATCATGTAACATATTAAAGCCATTCTAATCTGCTGCTTCACACATAACCCCTCAATCACAGCTCATAGTTCCAACCATCAGGTTTCATAACCTTTGTAGCACATTAGCCAAAAAAAAAAAAAAAGAGAGAGAAAATCCATTTTCATTCTATCTTATCCACAACATGTGCAAATATTACCTCATCCATTCTTGAGCTGGCTCCAGAGATTAACTCAAAGTTGACATGATAGATGGCTAATTTAAAAAATAGTCTGTTTCCTGGCAGTTGATTTTGTTGTCAGTTTTGTTTTAAACTTCAACTTTGGGTCTGACATTGCTACCAGAATTTCATATTTTTAAATACCATTTCACTTTCAAATGCTGAAGCCAAGGATGATGTCATGTGTGCTAGTAGCTTAGCACATATCTGCAGTGGGAGCTTAAAGATTAAAAAGAAAATTTTCCTTCCAAAAACAAGAGCAGGAAAAAGATTTTTGTAGGAAAGCAACATGACGCTATTTAACCTTCTTATTTTGCAAAGCATTACATGAGTGTTTTAATTGAGGGAACATCACTTAAGCAGTTTACTAGGCAGGAAGTGGCTGCTGATGCCTGTGGAAAGCAGACTGCATGAGGTTTGAGGCAGCATCCCTTGAAGTGAATGGAAAGAGTTTTACTGAGCTCAGTGGAGGTACTCTGCATTTGTACTAACGCAATTCTGAGCACAATTTGACCCATGGGGATGAAGGGCACTGGCTAAATGAAAAAATAGCATGAATCCTTTGTTCATGTTACAGAAAAGCTCTTATTGTATGCAATATTACTAAGAAATAAAATATCCTTTGCAGAAACAATTTGTTCTTCCTAATCCAGTATTATTGTTATGCATGTGTTAAATCATAGGATACACATGGTTGTAAAAGCTGATTTATTAACTAACTAAAAATCAGAGGCATCCACCCAAGTGCCACCCAGCATCTGCTGGGACTCATGTCCTTCAAAAATGTCCCATATGTCAAGGAGGGTATAGGTTCAGAAAAACACTAATCCCAGCTTGTCAAAAGGAGCCAAAGAAAAACAGGTTTAGCTTTATAGACTACAGTATTTTGTTTGTTTTCATTAAACACTCTTACTGATTTTAAACATCTGTATTTGTTAACTCATCTAGTTCTTTCAAACTTAAGAGTACAAACATTGCCATATGTGCTCACTGCTGGCATTTCTGTTCCCAGTCCTAACGTTTGCCTCTAGAGACAGGCCTATCTCTGACAGCTCAGTAAACACGGCTCATGATGAAATCTGAACTATGCAAGGTAGTTTGCTGCCTACAGAAGGCAGGAGGGACACGTGGAAATCTCTCTCTTGAAAGCCAGGACACCCCCTGTGGTACCAGGGGCTCACTGAGCAGAGCTGCCAGGCGCGGGGGCTGCGGGGGACCGGCTCCCTTGTCGCTCGTCGTTCACTTTCTCATCGCTTGCATTCCCTGCTCGAGCCTGCACAAGCAGGTGGAAAGGTAAACTCCAGTGACTCGCACATCCTGCTGCTCTATTCTCATATAAGCTGGTTTAAAATGAAAGCAGAAGCTCCCCACAGAGGTTTAGTTAAAGTTTGCTGACTTTAAGTCACAGATGGTCAAGAAGAAGTGGTTTGACTTCAATATATTAGTACTGCCACAGAAAAGAAACAGGCTGCACTTCTGAGCTCTTTAATCTAACAGAGGGGGTCTCACAAGTTGGAAGGCTCAAGTCAAACACACTTCAGCGCTGAATTAGGGTTTTTATCAAAAGAAGTAATCATTATTACTGACCAGAACCAGTTACCAGGGAAAGCAACGTCTTTATGGCTGCCTTCCTAGGGGGCAAGTCATGGTCACACAGGTTACCTGTCCCAGTACCACAGTACTTCCAATGGACATAAGATCAGACCTATCTATGCTGGGAGCCCACCAAGCTGTAGATACAAAACTCACACTGCCCAGAAGTGTAGGCAAATGACAGACATGCTTCTTCTTTCGCTGGGGGATCAACGGAGAAAACAAATCACTTAAATTCTGCTCATTTTTGGCAATTTGAACAGCCTGTTCAGAAAAGAAAATACTTATTTAAGGCATTTCCCATAGACTGCCCACATTTTGAATATTCAGGCCACTTTTTGCAACCATTAATCTAATTTCAGGCTGATCTCTTACAAAATATTTTGACTTAAGCATTTTTTTCTCCTGTGATCAGCCTGTCATATCTAATTTCAATTTCTAATGTATGCTCCCCTGGTAGGCATGTAAACTTGGACCCTGGCCTGGAATTATCCAACCTAGTTCTTGGCAGAAAATTTCCAGCAGCATGGAAATGGGCACCTCTTTAGAAATGATTCTTAGCTTCTTTTCTGAGGTAGTTTGCACCTTCACACAGAGTCCATAGATACTGACATTAAACATTTGCCTATATTTAGAATCAGGGGAATGTGTCCTCAAAGCCTGTCCCCTTTGCATTCCAGATCTATATTTCATACTATGCCTTTGCTAAACTGGGTCCACATTACAGACACACAAGCCCATGTTCACCCCTTCTTCTTCATTCTCTGTGATCCAGGGAACCCCACACTCCCTGAGAGAGGGGATGAAATGCCCTATACATGAGAGCATGTGTGTGCACACGTATATGTTCATGGACACACGCTCACTCTTTAAAGACATGCAGCAACTCTGCCAGCCTCTCTCCAGCAGATGATACTGGAAATATTGATCCTATATAAAGGCTGGGAAAGCAGTGGCAGGGAGAAGGGGTAGTAGGCATGCGTATACATACATTTCTTTGAAGGAAAAGAGGAATGGTTAGTGGAATATATATATGTAGGGTTTTAAAATGGAAAACCAGAGCGGAAAAATAAAGCAAAAAGAAAGTTTACTTGTCAAAGGCAGAGGACACAGACAAAGTAGGTTTGTGGATATGGAACTGGGGACAGCTTCTGCTGTTCATGTGCAAGTGTGTATATAGGCTGGAGTAAGGGAGAAGCATGCTGCAAATACAGAAAAACCTCTCCTGATCATCTCTGGACACATCCCATGTGAATCTAACAGCAGCTGGATGAGGCAACTAACAGAAGATGAGGTCAGGCAAGAGATATGATACAGTCTTGGTTAGGTGAACACTTCCCAGAGACAGGAATCCAGTGTTAGGTGAGGTGCTTTACAGTCCTTCAGAAGTCGAGTAAACAATCTGTCAGAGACACTGAACATCACCACTGCTGCTAGAGACTTTCTGAAGCCTCATTCAACATTTCACTAACAAAAGTGTATGAAATTGTCTCTTCTACCCTTGTACTTCACTACAGGAGGCACCAGCAATGTGAGCTGATCAGAGATTAAATATTTTCATGTACGTGTAGTCGATATCTTCTTCTTATTCCTCATTTTCCTCCAGCATCCCTTTCACTCCATTCTTCATCAGCCCCCATGACAATTAACTTTTGGCACATCAGTAAAAATGTGTATGATAATCTGATTAGACTCAAAGTCCCATAAAGAGGAAAAACAGCACCTGATGAGATTATCAAAAGTTTCTAAGCAACGAAATATATCAAGAAATCTTTATTTTCTCTCCTGGGTCTGGACTGTAGCTTGTATAAGTTTCTGAAATGAGAGGCAGGTGCCTGGGAATGCTACTGCAAAGAAAATATGCAGGGGATTCTAATTCATATCACTTCTCTGAATTTGCACCTCTTTCCAAGCCCAGATATTGGGTGGGTTTTACCATCCATTACATTTTGAACTTGACACTGTAAAGATCAAATAAGCAGCCAGTCATCAATTAACTTCTCAGAGCATATAGTTCAATATTCACAACACATATGCATTGCAGGCATAAAGGGGGGTGGCGAGGGCTGGTGGTGTGGGGGGTGTTGGGGGGTGTGTGCACATGTAGAAGGATCCAGGGAATGGGCTGCTCAGTTAACACACAAGTTTCCAAACATGTGGATTATACACACTTCTTCTACTTCTTTTCCCCACATCTTTCACTCCAAATGCAGGCAGATACACATACACACACATGCTCACCTTTGATATAAAATTGGGCCTGGCTCTTGCTGTGAATGTAATTTTCTTCTGCTCAGTGGCTCTCTTAAATGTTCTTCTGTAAATGGTCTGAGGGGGCCACCAGGTAAGGGAATTTTGGCCCACCACATTTTAAACCTCATCACACATTAGAGCCAGAAGCAGCAATAGCTTCTCATTGTAAATTGTGCCTGTTATTGTAATTTATCAGGATCAAACAGTTGCTGGCAGCCCTTTCCATAATATCTAGTTTCAGTGTCTATATCAGCATCGAGCAAAATCAAACATGGCTTGCGAACAGAGGTTTAGTGATAAATAAATCACTCAGGGAGCTTTAAAGAAACAACTCTTCAGACACACCAATGTTATGGTACTTGTCTTTATTTCTCTTCCAGCTTTCCTTTCTTTTCTTTTCTTTTCCTTTTTTTTTATTTTTTTTTTTTTTAATTTGATTCACAGTGTTCAGATGACATGTGTTTTGCCTTATTCAGCCATTTGGAGTACAGGTGCATGACTGTGTTTTTGATGGAGTGTTGCTATTCTGGAGTGCTCCATCCAAAACACAATCCCACACATGTAATCCAAACTGCAGAAGATGAGTCAACCATCTTCTCTTTTCCATGATAATTAGACTTTTTTTTTCATTCAAAGTTACATAGTTATTAGTTGCAGATGCTATGCTTGAACAATGTTGTTGAATCTTAAAAGGCTTTCACACCATGCTATTTTATCCCTCAGAGTGGAGGAAATTAACAAAAAGTCCAAGCTTATCCAACTTCAAATTAAATCACTTCAAATATTATTACATTGTGAGACAATTATGACACCTAAATACCTTTAGTATACATGTAAAAATCATAACCTAATATTCAATTAAATAAATATAGCAGCTTGCCAGGGAAGGTTTGTCAAATTAAGGGATTCTAGTAACAGCCGCTTCCAGCCTTACTAATCCAGGCAGGCCACACATCTAAGTGTCTTTTCTTTGAGAACATTTCCCAGTTTCTTATCACATTAAGAAAATGACCATTCCCAGAAGCCTGAAATAACAAAGAAACCTCAGTAGGTTTTAAATCCTTAAGCTAGGTATTATTTTCCAGACAAATGATTGCAAAAGGTTGTTTTCACAGGTCTTAATATACACTGTCTGAACCTAGGGACTGCTGGTGTTTATTTCTGGTACCTTAGGAGCTAATAGGTGATTAGCGGGGTAGATATGCAGAGAAAGAGAAGACACAGGAGAACAGGTGTCATGGTCCTTTGAGGCTAAGTGTTAAGGACTATTTTAGTCCCATGACAAGCTGATCTCTTGGCATTTTTGGTACTAGGTGGGTGGTAGATAGACATCAAAGGTTCCACTGCTGGAAATCTCTAAGTAATGACAGGTCATATCCCTAAAGTACTGTTTATAGAGGGAAAAAAAAAATAAATCTGTCTGTCCAGATTTGAATTCCACAGTAGTGAGGTTTTCTATTCCATAGTCCCTATCTGGCTGGCTCTTGTTTCACGTACACAGAACATCAGTTTAGATTATCTTTTTTTCCAGGTAAGGAAAAATTAAACCAAAAAGCAGAAGTCACATGCTGACTTCAGAAAAGTTGTTTCATCTGGTGCAGAATGAAACCTCCTCATACCAGCACAAGGCAACAAAGGCATCATGCTAGAAATGTGTTCAAGGTGAGGGACCTGCACCTACTTGAAATGTCTCCAAGCAGAGCTGGGGATGTGCTGCAGAGAAGAAGACCTCAGATTTCCCTGACTTCCTCCTCCTCCACCTCTGTACCAACAGCATCTGCACAAACAGCATGGGACTAGGCCCTCAGTCTCCACAAGTGAGAAGATGATAAGTGGGACAGCTACATTAGGTTGACAAAACATGTAAACTTGCTTCTCACAGAGAATAGACTTGTAATAGTCACCCTGTCCTCCCCATCAATACTGGTTAACACATCCCAGGGTTTTTGTTATTACATGTGAACCTGGTTTTGAGAGGATTATTCCTTCACTGGCCAAAGACAAAAAGGTGTATCTGTGTCCACTTATCTATCTTTTTTTTCCATTAATCATGGGAAAAAGTCTTCCTATCCATTCACCTGGATAGTCCAGAGATCAGCTGGTGGAGTATAACTTGTATAGGCAACAGTTCCTGGCAAGAATCTGATTTTTCTCCCTCAAGCTTTTAAGATCTGATGCTCAATTTCCTGTGCAGGAATGTAAGACTGAACCTCACAGTGATAGCAAGGAAAATTAAAAACTGTGGAGCAGATTATTTTCTGATGAAATTACAATGAGAAGAAACTTGAGGAGAAAGGTAATAGGGATAAATTTCACACTCCATCTCTCCTGCCCAAATGTACACTGTAACTACCTTTAGCCTGATGAAAAATACCACTTACAAGCCCCTTAGTTCACACATGAACACCCTCAGCCTGGCACGGGGGGCTGAGCCCCTGGAACAGCGCAACCTGGTGTTGGATTAGCAGTGGTTATCACACCTGGATGCATCTCCTGTTCCACACCACGGCTGTCCCATGGGAGACAGACCTGGAGTCACCGACGGTTACACGCAGGGAAAAAGCAGTTTGGAGGGACTTTTCTCATATGCCTCCAATATGAGGAACAAGCACAATACTTCTCAGCTGCAGGACTAGTTTGGGGCACACTTAGCAGTGGACTTCAAACAGGTAACACTCCCAGCCTTTGACATAGACTAAGCTCAACATTGTGGATGCACAGCAACTTCGAAAACATTTTGACTGATTTTCCTGAGGAAGTGCACAAATCTCTCTTTCTATCTCTTCTAACCCAAAATAAGCATCCTACACTGAACGAAGGGAAGCACAATCCTTGGCTGAGTAGTGTTTCAGGTTTCCACCCCCCCAATAACAGATCATTTTTAAATCAAGCCCCCCCCAAAAAACTGAACATCTCCCATTTGCACTAAACACAAGTTTGCTTCTTTTTCTGTACAATATGATAAAATGTGGTGTTATGATTAGTGTATTTTAGTGGAAAAATCCCCTGTGTCCATCCCTAAGCTACCTAACTTTCTGAGGAAAACACTGTAAATTGCAAGTCCATCCCTTAAGATCTTACACAGTTTCTGTACCAACAAATCTAATTGCACTTGCCACACTGTACTTCTTCAGATACTTATGTGAAGAGAAACGATGTTCCCCTAAATCAGCTTTTTAATATAAACACACATGCATGCGCTGTTTATTGTACTTTAAAAATACAAAAAAAAAAAAGTGGAGCACAGAGAAAGTTCTTCAAACTGCATTTGGAGAGTGACCTAAGATGTGGGAAAGTTGTCTATTACTTATGTTATTTTTTCACCCACTTTTGAGTGCTTTGAGGCTACATTTCCCCTGAGTTATGACAGATATTGCCACCCACCTTAGTTCTTCCTGCCTCTGCCCTAACAGAACCTCTTTGTTGTTTTATCTAATCAGATTCAGAGGCCCTGCTAGAGTTGGCTCTTTCAGACTGTTCAAAGCGGTTATATTTCTTATTTCCCAGGCTTCAGAAGAACTAAAAATAACCAAGTGAAAATCTGAAATGCAAAGCTAACATTCCCACCAGCGCTAAGCAGATATGTTGTCAGGATCAACGAAGGATGTTACAGATTTGAAAAATTTTAATAAATCAGAATACTTAATTTTTCTCTGCAGAATTTTCTGAGTTTGATCTTTCCTAAGCCACCAAGAAATTTTTATAAAAATATTTACCTTGACTTTATCTGAACAGAACACATGCAGTGTGTTTTCACACAAAGAGAAAAACTTACTACAAAACTTTCTATATGCAAAGGAGACTATTCAAGGCAGATGAGGGTTTACACTTCAAATGATCTCAGGTGGAAGCGACCCAAGTTATTTCTCCAGTCCCACAGAGTAGGAATTGTAAACATGTTGCCTGATGCCAAGAACTGAGAATTTTCACTGGCAAAGAGGGACCTACAATAGGCACAGGGCAGCATCATTAGAGTAAATCAAAAGTGCAACAGTCTTTGCACAATAATTTTCCCAGGACTTCACAAAAGCAACACAAGGAATCTTGCTCCTAGCTGGATTACAAAGTGGAGCAATGTTTTCCAACAAGTTTATAGAGAATCAGGAAAAGAAAGAAAAAGCAGTGTTAAACATTGGAAAATGCACTTTAATCTGAGAGAGTGATAAGCACCTTTAATTACTGACTGCAAACAATCACCCTCTTGAAAGAATTTTTAATTGCTTACAGTTGCTGGTGATAGGAGAGTTTCCTCTATGATGGTGAAGGATTTATTCCTGCAGCCAGTAATTACAGCAACTTTGCACTCTTCCACAGAAACTGAAAACTTGGCAGTACAGGGTACAACATTAAGGCAATTAAACATTTACACAAATAAGCCAGAGGGAGGATCCATTTTCAAAAAGCACGAGAAACAGTGCGTGTCTGCAAACTTCCAGAAAACGGGAAATGGCCAGCAACAGCCCAGCTTCCAAACTCCAAACTTTGCGGCTCCCTTCAAAGGATGCAAGAAGAAATAAGATTTGTGACCAGTCTGAGTCTCTGGAATAATCTGAAACATGACACAGAATTCAGTTCTCAGCCCATGGAGAAAATTCATGATGGAAAAAAACCATACAGTGAGACGCTGAGTTCAGGCTACTGTAACTGAATCAACCAAAAATCCAACCCTTGGGATCTGAGGACTTGCTATCAGTGACGCAACAAAATGAGACCTGCAGCGAGCCAAAAGTGAAAGTATTAAAACTGCTCTTTTAAACTACAGTTCAAGTTATGTGAACTACTTTATAAATAATCCTAATGTGACTACCATTTTCTCTCACATGGAATACAGTTCCACACAATTCTTTATGTTTTCTGTGCAATTTCTAGTTATGGAAGGCTTTTCTTTATCGGATGTGCCTCCTGGAAAGGGCTTTTATTGCATCGTCACTTAAGGAAGTCTCATCCCGGTGAGCATACACAAAGAATGCAATTTTAACTTCTTAGTCCACCACTGTTTGCTTTCTTTTGATTCAGTAGGAAACTGTTAACCCATAAAAAAAAATAACCAAGAATATGGCGAAATATTTATTATCATAATCTCGTATTTCACATATTTGCAGGCTCAGAACTGGAATACTATCTGATGCAATGCTTCAGCCAAAGTGAATGTGGCAGAGGTTTTTGGTTTTTATTTGTTTTTTATTTGGTATCTTTTCCCCTATTGACATTTATGGATGATGCAAAATTGAAATTCCACAACAGAATAGAAGTGTGGATATTTTATTCCTTTTAATTTTGCCATTAATCTTTGGAAATTACTATAATAAACCATGAAGCCTCATATTTTTGCTGTTTAGCAAGAAAAACATATCTACTATGTGTGCATATGTCACATGTCTAAATGAGAAGCCAGTGACTATAGCAGGAAAATCTGGTTTCATAGAAGCCAACAAAGGCTTCCCACCCATGTCAGCAGAGCCTGAAATTTACCTTATAATTTGGGGATGTGTCCAGCAGGATCTATTTTAGCATTTGCATCCATCCTTCTGCTTTATTAGCACTCTTGCCCAAATTGCCATGTTCCTGGCTGAAATTCATGGCTAGCCTCACTCTCCCATTTTTTAAGTTCTGCTGTTAAGAGCTCTTGAGAAAATTGCTCCAACTGGTTGGCATTAGAAGGAAATGAAAATCTTTTAAGTGGCTATTGTGCATGTTATTTGAATGCACTGGATGACATTTCAACACCAGGCAATGCCTCCTCTCCACCACAGTCATCAAGAGTGGTTTAGGTTTTTTTCTTTCCCATATGGGCACTGAGGTTTCCAACAGCATTGATCCCTCTGCACATTTTTCTATACTTTGTACAAGGCTCTTTGAACATATTTCGGCAAACAGAAAAGCTTCAATGTGCAACAGTTTTTAGCAGCTTGAAGGACTGAGCCCTTGATGTGATTATTTGATCATATATGAAGTAACTCTCATGATCAATGAATGATGTCACAGCTATCACTTTGAAGTTAATAGTAAAATTTGCATTGGCTTAAATCTGAGCAGGATCAAGGCATGAAGCATGACTGACATTCTTTTAATTAATTTCCATATTTCTTTTTAAAATCTCATGCCTCACTCCATGCTTTTTCACGCAACAAGAGAAAAGAGTAAATGTTGGAAATTGATGTTTTCACCATCAGTGGGCTGTCGTGTGTAACAAATTGTTCTAGTATATTAGCTTATGTGGGCATTCTGTCCTTGATCAGCTCCCACATTTCCCACAGACAGCAGCAATTGCACATAAAGATGAAAAAAATAGTTTGCAAATGGAAACATAATACTCCATCTGCAGACAATAGGCCTGATTGAAAGAAGTGCTGCAGCACCTTTAGCAAATTCCTGTAGACTTGTGTGAAAAATACAGAGCCCATATTTCTTTGCTTCTTTGAATTTAAACTATAATTTATGCTAGCATTAAAAAATCTGGGATACATAAAGGCCATATTGGAAGCGCTGTCTTTATCTCTCAAGCTAACAGGAAATGAGAGGCAGTAATAGACTTTAACTGGTTTCTCACTTGCAATGAGTATCCAACACTCGTTGAAGAAAACTTCCTTTCAAAATCTTTTTGTTCCAAGTCTGCTGAACAGAGAATCAAAACGTGTGTGTGTGTGTGTGTGTGTGTGTGTGTGTTTGTGTGTGTGTGTGTGTGTGTGAACAATGTCCATTTGTATTCTTAAGTGAACTTGTTTTATTTTGCCATTTACTAAATGCTGGCATAAAAATTCCTGAAGCAACGTGACTCTCACAACAAACACAACTGACAGACCCTCGCTGGAGAGCACATGCAAGCACAGACTGCAATTGTTCTGTGGTTATTTGAGAGGCAGTGGTCAGGGAAGCAGGGGTCATTAATTTCCCTGCGTGTTTTAAACATTTCCAGAGATGTGCTAAAATGCATTAAAAGCACAACGGCCAACATCTAAGGCTGAAAACATTAGGAAAACTTTAGAAAGGGATTTCTGTGAAAAAGCGAGAAGGGATGCTTTGAGTTTGACCCTTGCATTAGGGAATTAAACACACTTTTAACCCTTTTCTTGTTGCTTTTCTTGAAGATCAGTTGCCCGACTTCTGGAGAAGCGCTGGGGGGGAGGCGGAAGGAAACCTGCTCCGACCGTGTGACTGCGGGGTCTCGGAGCTGCTAAAGGCCTTCGGTGCCTGCTGAGGTGGTGAGACGTGAGGCCAGGCTGGTTCCTGAACGCTGGGACATGGAAACCTCCCAACCCCAGGCTGGTTCCTGAGCGCTCGGACATGGAAACCCCCAATCCCAGGCTGGTTCCTGAACGCTCGGACATGGAAATGCCCCAGCCCCAGGCTGGTTCCTGAACGCTCGGACATGGAAACCTCCCAACTCCAGGCTGGTTCCTGAGCACTCTGACATGGAAACCCCCAATCCCAGGCTGGTTCCTGAGCGCTCGGACATGGAAACCTCCCAGCCCCAGGCTGGTTCCTGAGCGCTCGGACATGGAAACCTCCCAACCCCAGGCTGGTTCCTGAGCGCTCGGACATGGAAACCCCCTCCCCCAAGCCCGTCCGCCCTGACCGCTCAGGGACCACCCCCGCCCGCCAGGGGGCGCCGCTCCGCACGCCGGCCCCTTCCGCCAGTGCCCCCTGTCAATGGCGCCCGGGCTCGTCCCCGTTCCCGTCCCTGTCCCCTCGCGTGTCCCGCGGCGGACATGGCACCCCGGCCCGTCCCCTCCCGTCTCGCGCGCCCACCCCCCCCGCCTGCG